>NC_052309.1:20449866-20602366 GCF_016432855.1 Salvelinus namaycush | reverse complement strand
CTGAACATAGTAATCCAGTTGACAATCAGGCAGTGTGTGGTAATCTCTTTACATCTAAACTCTCCTTTATGTATCGGCGTGTTATGTTAACTAATTCATACTCCCAAGCATGCTCAACACACAGGGACAATTTCACAGTCCTTACCATTCTCCTGCCCAATCTAATTGGCTTTGGCGGGGATTAGATTCATTGTAATGTTTTTTGTTTTTAACGCTGCAGTTTTCATAGAACTTCAGTCGTTTTTATGACATATGCAAATGTATGCCACAATTCTGGCAAACACAAGTGACAAGGCAAGTGGCAAAGCCAAATCCTGTTGTAGAGAGAAACTGTCGCCAAAGATGCAATCAGAGATAAAATAGTCCACTCCTCATGTATAAAAAACTCCAAACAACCAAACACACTCAGCAGTTTGTGAGGAAGTTAACTTGATGAAAATTTTTTTTTACTGAGCCAGATGTGGTGTGTATGTTCCATCAAACCATGCCGGGTTGAGGGACAAAGTGGTATCCAAAGACAACACTTTTACGATCTTAATGGAGACACCATAAAAGAAAAGGGGCTTGGAACTTAAACATTGTCAAGGGACATTACCATCTAGGCCACAGGAAAAGCACCTATTTCTCTTTAAGAGACCATGGCCAAACAGTCCAAAAGCAAGCCAGTTTCTGTCTGATTGCTCTTCTGTGGAGGAGAAAATTCCATGATTCTTATCAGAGAGGTAATTGAGGGGAATTATAGTGTCAGAGTCTCCTGGGCAGTAAGGGTCTGTCCACACCGCCACCACCCCCTCCACCACCCCCTCCACCACCACCAGGCTCCATGGATTTACAGCTAATTCAGTTCAGGCTTTTCCCTATCATCTCTAACCTTCTGACCACTCCTCCTACGAGACCTTTTTGATCATAGTATGTATTAAGAATGAGGGAGGCTAAACCACACCATGCATGGCATGCAAGTCAATTTGCATCCTCCATAGCCTTGTTAGGCTCACAAGCGCAGGTATAACTCATGTCTGGCCTCCTCTTTTTCTTTGTTCTTTTGGTGCCAAACTATTTCATAACTCAAAACAATTATTGGGAAGGTTTTTAGATTTACGCTGAAGCAAATGAGGTGATAACAGACACGTCTCATTATTTCTAATCAGAGCTGACAGTGGAGGCTGGGATCGTTTGAAGTCCTCCTCGTCCTGCTGTTATCTGAAACTAGCCGCCTGCAGACCTCTCACCATGGGGCATCTGTGTTGGCGGCACTGAGCTTACCCCACTGTTTTTCAGGCCTTTCACAGAGATTAACGCAGTTAAGAAAGGTAAGTCATGGAAAGTGCTCGCCACTGTAAATAAAACTGGTGCCAGAAACTATAGCCTAAAAAAATATAGCCATGTGTTATTATTGCATAGTCAAAAATAAAATAGCTCAAACGTTTCATTTTGACTATTAAAAAGGTGACAACTAATTGCAGCACAAGTACATTTGTATTTGATGTGCATGTAGCCTACATGCAAAATAACAATTTATATCATTCCCATTCTATTTCCCAGTTGAATGTGGCCAACTACAAAAGCAGTGGACATACACTACTGGTCAAAAGTTTTAGAACACCTACTCATTCAAGGGATTTTCTTTATTTTTACTATTTTCTACAAGGTGGAATAATAGTGAAGACATCAAAACTATAACACATATGGAATCATGTAGTAACCAAAAGAGTGTTAAAATAGACACCCTTTGCCTTGATGACACCTCCATGCTTTATGGTGGGAAATACACATGTGGAGATCATTCGTTCACCCACTCTGCGTCTCACAAAGACACAGGGTTTGGAACCAAAAATCTCCAATTTGGACTCCAGACCAAAGGACAAATTTCCACCGGTCTAATGTCCATTGCTCGTGTTTCCTGGCCCAAGCAAGTCTCTTCTTATTATTGGTGTCCTTTAGTAGTGGTTTCTTTGCAGCAATTCTACCAGGAAGGCCTGATTCACGCAGTCTCCTCTGAACAGTTGATGTTGAGATGTGTCTGTCACTTGAACTCTGTGAAACATTTACTGGGGCTGCAATTTCTGAGGCTGGTAACTCTAATGAACTTATCCTCTGCAGCAGAGGTAACTCTGGGTCTTCCTTTCCTGTGGCGGTCATCAAGGCAAAGGGTGGCTATTTGAAGAATCTGTTTGTTTCACACTTTTTTGGTTACTACATGATTCCATATGTGTTATTTCATAGTTTTTATGTCTTCACTATTATGCTACAATGTAGAAAATAGTAAAAAATAAAGAAAAACCCTTGAATGAGTAGGTGTTCTAAAACGTTTGACCGGTAGTGTACATGGCTGTAAGGAAGAGTACTGTTGTGAAGTAGGCTTTCACTCTACCCAAGATGTAGGCAACTAGATTCAGCATCGGGACGATATTTGTCGGTCAGGGGGTCAGGGGGCCCGGAAAATAATTATATTAATTTATACATTGCAAATTGATCACAACTAAGCCAAATAAGAGATTGTACGTGAAAATAATAATTTCATACCCTGGTTAAATTAAAACACGATCACGTCTCTTTTTTATTCGTGTGAATTCTTGGGAACAGATTTACAAAATTAAGCCCATTTTTTGCTGAATTCCTGGTGATTTTTCAGTCTTTTTTCACAAAACAACTTTGTAGGATTTTTATTTATTTTTTACTTTCTGGACAATTTTGGCCCACGGGCTGCTTGTGGAGGGACCAAAAACTGACCAATAGCGCTTCCTGGGGATAATGCTACACTGTCTTAGGCTGAGTCTCTCTATATAGTCCCATTCTTTTTTTTGAAAGTCTGTATGCATGACACAGGAGGCTGGTAAGGGGGGAACAGGTCATAATAATGACTGGAATTAATTTAATAGAACAGTAACAAACACAAGGAAACCATGTATTTGATGTGTCAATATCATTCCATTCCAGCCACTACTATGAGCACGTCCTCCCAGCCTGTTAATTATTTTATTTATTTTTTAATTAACCTTTATTTAACTAGGCAAGTCAGTTATTTACAATGAGTCCCTATGGGACTCCCAATCACGGCTGGTTGTGATACAGCCAGTATTGAACCAGGGTCTGTAGTGACACCTCTAGCACTGAGACGTTAGTGAGGTCGGGCACTGATGTTGGGCGATTAGGCCTGGCTCGCAGTCAGCGTTACAATTCATCCCAAAGGTGTTTGATGGAGTTGAGGTCAGGGCTCTGTGCAGGCCAGTCAAGTTCTTCCACACCGATCTCGACAAACCATTTCTGTATGGACCTCGCTTTGTGCACGGGGGCATTGTCATGCTGAAACTGGAAAGGGCCTTCCCCAAACTGTTGCCACAAAGTTGGAGCACAGAATCATCGAGAATGTCGTCATTGTATACACGTTGAAAGTCACTGAGCGCTTCAGTATGGGCCATTCTACTACCAATGTTTGTCTATTGAGATTGCATGGCTGTGTGCTTGATTTTATACACCTGTCAGCAACAGGTGTAGCTGAAATAGCCGAATTCACTCATTTGTATATATGGTGTATAAACAATGATTTTATCCAGAAACAATAGCCCTAGTTGTGATGCTGATTTGAAAGCTGATATAATAATTATAATAATAATGATATTCTTCAATGCTCACATGATAAAAGGGGATATCTTAAAGGAACAATAGGACTAATTAACCCCTAGGCTAAATGTTTAAAATCAAATTCCTTGTCAGCAGAGCTGCATTAAATATATGACCTTTTGATTAGCTTCAATAACATCATTATTACACAACAATGGCTGAGAGCCACAGCTTATCTGTGCAGTTTTTCTTCTCCCATTCAAATTCTTAATATCCCTCTATAAGACTTCCTGTCTGCCTGTATAGAGAACAACAATGAAGACCAAGATCAAAGAATGAAACCAATGCTTTCTTTTTTCAGAACAACGTTAATTTCCAACACGACATAAGTGGTTAGAGAAAGCAGGGAAGCAGGTTTAAAGTAGGACTATTGTCAAGGTCTGCTCTCACCTCATTAACCCGGATTAACATGCTGCACTGACAACAGATGTGATGATACAACATTACAAAGGATGTGGGACTAGTTCGAATCAAAACACATATAATACATTATTTAGCAAATAAATGACTGATAACATATCAAGAATCACCTGAGATGAATCACTTACACAGTAGCAACAGACTAGAACGTGTTTAATGATTTGAAGCATTTTATATTGTATTATAAAGTGTGCCTTGCAGTGGAATAAACTCTCAGAATTCTCAAAGGGCTGGCTTTGTGCTCACAATGCACAATGTTTCCAGGCCTATCTTTTCCTGGAGGTAATATTAATCTTGGTTACCCAGAAATAAAATTATGTCGCAAAAGTTTGTCATTCCCGTTTTACTTCTGGGGAGGAATGCAGTCAGAGGCGAAGCAAGAGGGCTCAATCTCTGTAAAATCTGTCCAGAATAAGCCCAATGGGTTTCTATGGGTTAATATGCAACCTAAACTTGTTGCCTGCCTTCCCGCCTTTGGGATGACTCCCAGTTTTTGGGCGGAGACATGAGCACCACGTCATTATATACAGATCTCTGATACCGTTAACAATTGTGGTTACCTTTTTGCAAAGGAAGGAAGCAAAGTCTCCTCCCTCGCAAATGGAAACTCTCGGCCAAACCCCTCCCGTACGCTAATTTCACCCATGTGTATCATGGCCAAAAAGCACATTTCTTAAGACATAGACTATTTAGATTTTGTGGCTGTGGAATTTTGTGGAAACCATTTATCATTTAAGCTCTTGACGCTAGGGGTCAGATTTTTTTTTTTAAATAACGTTCCCAAGGTAAACGGACTATTTCTCTGGTCCAGATCGTAGAATATGCATATAATTTACAGATTAGGATAGAAAACACTCCAAAGTTTCCAAAACTGTCAAAATATTGTCTGTGAGTATAACAAAACTGATTCTGCAGGCGAAAACCTGAGAAAATCTAACCCGGAAGTTATTTTTTATTTTTTAAATCTGTGTTTCCTGGCCCGTCTTTCTTCCATTTAAAGGGGTATCAACCAGATTCCTTTTCCAATGGCTTCCTCAGGCTGTGACCAGGCTTTAGACATAGTTTCACACTTTTATTTTGAAAAATGAGCGGGATTTTTCAAAACTAGTCAGGTGTCCTCTGAATAGTTCCTGCGTGCGAGAGGATAGCTCTCCATTTTCTTTTTCTCTCTTATTGAATAGGTTACGGTTCGGTTGAACTATTATCGATTATGTTTGTTAAAAACAACCTGAGGATTGATTATAAAAAACATTTGACATGTTTCTACGACCATTACGGATACTTTTTGGAATTTTCGTCGAACGGAACGAGGCTTTGGTTTTCTAAACATAACGCGCAACCCAAATGGCATTTTTTTGTTATAAAAGTAATATTTATCGAACAAAAAGAACATTTGTTGTGTAACTGGGAGTCTCGTGAGTGCAAACATCCGAAGATTATCAAAGGTAAGCGATTAATTTTATTGCTTTTCTGACTTTCGTGACCAAGCTAACCAAGCTATTATAAGGCTAACTGTTCTAGCATTGATTGATACACTCACAAAAGCTTAGATTGCTTTCGTTGCAAAGCATATTTTCAAAATCTGACACGATAGGTGGATTAACAACAAGCTAAGCTGTGTTTTGATATATTTCACTTGGGATTGCATGATTATAAATATTTTTTGTAATATTTTTGAATCTGATACGTTTGGGAATTTTCTTCTGCCTTTCAGCACCGGAACGAGGCTGTAGTTTTCTGAACATAACGCGCAACCCAAATGGCGTTTTTTTGTTATAAAAGTAATATTTATCGAACAAAAAGAACATTTATTGTGTAACTGGGAGTCTCGTGAGTGCAAACATCCGAAGATTATCAAAGGTAAGCGATTAATTTTATTGCTTTTCTGACTTTCGTGACCATGCTAATTTGGGGCTAGCTGTTCTAGCATTGATTGATACACTCACAAAAGCTTGGATTTCTTTCTCTGTAAAGCATATTTTCAAAATCTGACACGATAGGTGGATTAACAACAAGCTAAACTGTGTTTTGGTATATTTCACTTGTGATTGCATGATTATAAATATTTTTAGTAATATTTTGCGCCCTGCAATTCAGCGGTTGTTTAGGAAAATGATCCCGTAAAAGGGATCCGTAGGGCAGAGAAGTTAAACATTTTTTATTTCACCTTTATTTAACCAGGTAGGCTAGCAAGTTCTCATCTACAACTGCGACCTGGCCAAGATAAAGCAAAGCAGTGTGACACAGACCACAACACAGAGTTACACATGGAATAAACAATAAACAAGCCAATAACACAATAAACAAGTCAATGACACAGTAGAAAAAAAGAAAGTCTATATACAGTATGTGCAAAAGGCATGAGGAGGTAGGCAATAAATAGGCCATAGGAGCGAATAATTACAATTTAGCAGATTAACACTGGAGTGATAAATCATCAGATGATCATGTGTAAGTAGAGATACTGGTGTGCAAAAGAGCAGAAAAGTAAATAAAAACAGTATGGGTATGAGGTAGGTAGATTGGGTGGGCTATTTACAGATAGACTATGTACAGCTGCAGCGATTGGTTAGCTGCTCAGATAGCTGATGTTTAAAGTTGGTGAGGGAAATAAAAGTCTCCAACTTCAGCGATTTTTGCAATTCGTTCCAGTCACTGGCAGCAGAGAACTGGAAGAAAAGGCGGCCAAATGAGGTGTTGGCTTTGGGGATGATCAGTAAGATATACCTGCTGGAACGTGTGCTACGGGTGGGTGTTGTTATCATGACCAGTGAACTGAGATAAGGCAGAGCTTTACCTATCATAGACTTATAGATGATCTGGAGCCAGTGGGTCTGGAGACGAATATGTAACTCCTCCCCCTTTGGCACTTCTAACTTGATGGAAAATGTTGTAGTTGGGTATGGAAATCTCCGAATTTTTGGTGGCCTTCCTAAGCCAGGATTCAGACATGGCAAGGACATCAGGGTTTGCAAAGTGTGCTAAAGCAGTGAGTAAAGCAAACTTAGGGAGGAGGCTTCTGATGTTAACATGCATGAAACCAAGGCTTTTTCGATCACAGAAGTCAACAAATGAGGGTGCCTGGGGACACGCAGGGCCTGGGTTTACCTCCACATCACCCGAGGAACAGAGGAGGAGTAGGATGAGGGTACGGCTAAAGGCTATCAAAACTGGTCGCCTAGAGCGTTGGGGACAAAGAATAAAAGGAGCAGATTTCTGGGCGTGGTAGAATAGATTCAGGGCATAATGTGCAGACGGGGGTATGGTGGGGTGCAGGTACAGCGGAGGTAAGCCCAGGCACTGAGTGATGATAAGAGAGGTTGTATCTCTGGACATGCTGGTTATAATGGGTGAGGTCACCGCATGTGTGGGAGGTGGGACAAAGGAGGTATCAGAGGTATGATGAGTGGAACTAGGGGCTCCATTGTAAACTAAAACAATGATAACTAACCTAAACAACAGCATGCAAGGCATATTGACATTTGAGAGAGATATACAGCGAGGCATAAAGTAATCACAGGTGTTGATTGGGAGAGCTAGCTAAGACAACAACAGCTAATCAGCTAAAACAACAACAACAGGTAAAATGGCGATGAATGGGCAGAGAGGGTCGGTTAACTACACACAGAGCCTGAGTTCGCGGCTGGGGCCGACATATGAACAAAAAATAAACAGAATGGAGTACTGTGATTAATGGACAGTCCAGCAGGAATCAGCTATGTAGCCAAGTGATCATAGGGTCCAGGGGGCAGCAATAGATGGAACAGGGAAGCCGCGGAGTAGTAGCTACTACGCTAGCACACGGGCGACACAGCGTTTAAAGTTAGTAGCCCGGGGCTAGTAGAAGCATCTGCTCCGACGTCCGACGGAGGCCGGTTGAAGGCACAGCGGATGGAGTATTCGTCGGCAGACCAGTCGTGGTGGTGCGGCGGGGCGCCGTGTTGACAAAGGATCCAAGCCAGATGGCGAAAGAGGTATTGTAGTTGTGGTAATTTAGTTTGCTAGCCGGGAGATGCGCCTGGCTCACGGCTAACTGGTGCTAGCTTTGGGGCAGGGGCGTTAGCCACTATAGCCACTCGGTAGCATCGGTGATCCGGTTCCAAGGTCCAGAGCTTACGGCAAGGATCCGGTGGAGTAGTGGGTTCCAGCCGTGTTTGGGTGGAGTCCGGGTGAACAACTGAGTAGGCCGGGAGGTGGGCCTCAGGGATAGCTTCGGTACTGGGTAACTCGGTGGGTGCTAGCTAGCTGTGAAGATCAGGAGTAATGGTCCAGGGATTACGGCAGGAATCCGGCGTTGTAGTGGAGAGACAGTCCGATACTGGTAGGCCGGCGAGTACTATCCTGGCAAAAAAAAAGGTCTGGTATCTGTGCAGAAGGTAAAGGCCGCAAGCAGTGGCTAACAATGACTAAATAGCTTGTAGCTAATTAGCTGGTTAGCTTCTGATGGCTAGGTGGTTCTGGCTATAAGGTCTAAAAATTAAAAATAATAGCGGTTCCGTATCACATTGGGTGAGGCAGGTTACCGGAAGGTATAATTTAATTAAAATGGAAAAGAGATTGAAAATAAAATTGAAATATATACAAAAAAAGACGAAAAATACAAAAGTACACGAGAGGACGAACAAAACACGTCTGCACTGCTACGCCATCTTGCATTGCACTCCGCTTGAAAATAACTGCACCAGTTTAACTTCTTCTGGCTGCAAGCCCGAGGCCGCCCACAATATGACAACAGCCAGCTCAAGTGCAGGGCGCGAAATTCAAAATATATATTTTTTAAATATTTAACTTTCACACATTAACAAGTCCAATACAGCAAATGAAAGGTACACATCTTGTGAATCCAGCCAACATGTCCGATTTTTAAAATGTTTTACAGCGAAAACAGCACGTATATTTATGTTAGCTCACCACCAAATACAAAAAAGGACAGACATTTTTCACAGCACAGGTAGCATGCACAAAGCCAACCTAACTAACCAAGAACCAACCAAACTAACCAACAAACAACTTCATCAGATGACAGTCTTATAACATGTTATTCAATAAATCTATGTTTTGTTCGAAAAATGTGCATATTTCAGGTATAAATCATAGTTTACATTGCAGCTACAATCAGAAATTGCACCGAAAGCAGCCAGAATAATTACAGACACCAACGTCAAATACCTAATTACTCATCATAAAACATTTCTGAAAAATACATAGTGTACAGCAAATGAAAGACAGGCATCTTGTGATTCCAGCCAATATTTCCGATTTATTAAGTGTTTTACAGCGAAAACACAATATAGCGTTATATTAGCTTACCACAATAGCCAGAAACACAAGCCCTTCCCCAGCAGTAAAAGTTAGCGATCGTGACAAACCAGTAAAAGATATATAATTTTTGACTAACCTTGATATTCTTCATCAGATGACAGTCCTATAACATCAGGTTATACATACACTTATGTTTTGTTCGAAAATGTGCATATTTAGAGCTGAAATCAGTGGTTACACATTGTGCTAACGTAGCTACTATTTCCCACAACGTCCGGATATTTTTCTGACACTTTTTCTGACACACATATTCTGACCAAATAGCTATTCATAAACATAACTAAAAAATACATGTTGTATAGGAAATGATAGATCCATTAGTTCTTAATGAAATCGCAGTGTTAGAATTCTAAAAAATAACTTAATTACGACATCCAGCTTCGGTATAGCTAGAGTACCCAAAAGTTGGGCGCCGACGACTAGTTCACATGTTCGACAGATATATGAAATAGCATCATAAAATGTTTCTTACTTTTGCTGATCTTTCATCAGAATGTTGGACAAGGGGTCCTTTGTCGGGAACAATCGTTGTTTGGATTTAGAACGGCCACTTTCCCTCTCGATTTAGCAAGCACACTAGCCAAGTGGCACGAATCTCTCCATCGTCAACAAAGTCAGAGAACGGAACACGGCAAAACTCCCGGAAAAATTTCAATAATCTGATTAAACTATATTGAAAAAACATACTTTACGATGATATGGTCACATGTATCAAATAAAATCAAAGCCGGAGATAGTAGTCGCCTATAACGGCAGCTAAACAGAAGGCAAATCCAGGTACCTCCTCGCGCTCTCCAGAAAACAGGAAATGGGGGACACGTCATACAAAGAGCTTGTATTCCACTTCAGACCAAGATAAACACTCAATTTATTCTCTCACCGCCTCTTGACATCCAGGGGAAGGTCTATGAAGTGCATGTATACTAATACGTATCATGCCCATTCAGGGGCAGGAAGTAGAACAGAGCCTCGATTTCAGACTTTCCACTTCCTGGTCAGGAAGTTTGTGCCAAATGAGTTCTGTTTGACTCACAGATATAATTCAAACGGTTTTAGAAACTAGAGAGTGTTTTCTATCCAATAGTAATAATAATATGCATATTGTACGAGCAAGAATTGAGTACGAGGCCGTTTGAAATGGGCACCTTTTATCTGGCTACTCAATACTGCCCCTGCAGCCCAAACAGGTTTTAAGCAGTGCCTTCGCCCAATCCTGATTTGTTCAAATAATCAATGTCGAAAACCCAAAACCAGGAACTACTGCTGCTCGTTATCACATAATTCTATGTGAGCCTTGACAGGTTCTCGCTGTTTCATGTCCTCGAGAATCTGTCCAAAAGAGATTAATTACTGTAATATTAACATGCCCTAATAAGGATGACAGAGACAGTTAATATCTGGGCTTGTAGCAACAAACCCATCCAACAGCAAACCACAATATAATCAATAAAATCATTTTTATACATAATAGATCTGTGACGATACCAGAATTGCGATATTTTTCCATGGCAAATATGAAAACACAAAGCAAACCTCAATCATTGTTCCTTTAAAAACCTGCTGTATGTAAAATATTGTGTGCTATACAGTAGCTTGGGAAATAAATACATCTGACACTGGATGACAACATAATGTTAAATAGTTCAATAAAGGTTCAATAAAAAATAAAAAACATACAATGTTTGTTTGCAACAAAGAAGTTAAATCCACTTCGTGGTTTGTTTCCTTGCGAGTATCGCGATACTGGTATCGTCCCGGCCCTAATACTGTATATAATAGATTAATTCACTTTGCAATACATTTCCGTAGGAAATATAATTGCACCATAAAGTCTGCTGAATGTTAAGCGGCAAGTGGTTGCCTTACCAATGTTACATAACATAACTTTATTTCTCTACAGCAACAGCTGCAGCAGGTGACCCCAGCTTCTCCTCTCACCTCCTCTCTTTTCCTCTCCCCCTCCATCCTCCTCTCCTCTGTTCGTGACAACATCCCAACAAACACTCAGCACACAGCCTCACACCTGCAGAGGCCTGTCCACCACGTCAAACGGCACTCGGCCATCTTCTCACCCATTACCAATCAGATCACTGTCTCAGCTGCGCCTACAAGCCCCACACCTCTCTCGTTCTGTGTCTGTCTGTGTGTCTGCCCACAGACAAGACTCATCGGCGCATAGCTGCCCCTGCCTCCCCCTGCCTTCCAAACCCAGTGGAGAGGAGAGGGACACGGTGCGGTGCGCTGGGGGAGAGATAACCCCCCCTCTGACAGTAGTGAGGAGCCAGCTCTGTCTGCTCCTAATGGACACCCGGTCTATGGGCTAACGGCTCAGAGCAGACACCGCTCCACTTAAGAAGCCCACAGAGATGTGTGGGAGAGGCATACTTAGCCTTAAGTGCACCAAAGAGCTGCCTCTTGAAGACAGAAAGACCAGGGAGAAGAGGTGTGGATGAGATTAAATGACTGTAGGACTACAGTCTGCCTGTCGTTGGTACAAGTGTGTTTGTGTAAAAGCTTTTGTCTTTCCATTTTAAATGAATCGACTCCCAGCTCTGGTGTTCTCAAAGTGTTCTCTGTTGAATACCTCTAAAAAGACTGGGGTGCCATGCCTTATATCCATCTATACAACAGTGAGTAGCTATGGCTCCTATAATCTTTGTGTTTTAACTAGGCAATTTAGCCTGTGTATGAATAAATTAACCTACGGTAAGTTACACTACAATTTTCAATAAACAAAAGTCCAAGTTATTCTTTGAAAGTTGATCCAAATCAACTAAATTCAAACATCTACAATTTGAGGTGAACAGGTAATACATTTGTGGCCACACTGCAATTACGGTCCAAGCGTCTTATAACAGGATCCACTCAAAATAACAGCAAAAGCACCACCAGATGCTAAAACACAGAGGTTTATTCCAGATGAAAACAGATCCCTTTATTACAGATGGTAAGACTATGTTGTCCTGTCGGGAATCCTGTCGTTCCCTTTGAAAGAGAATTAGCGGCGGCCCACGTCTGTGGGGTAATCCAATTACACAGGGGACAGGGGTCTCACTGCGCTCAATCAGAGGGTCAGTACTCTCCTCTGCAGATGCCTCCCCTATGGGGACAAAGGGCTGAGGAATGGCGCTAAGAAGCCTGGGAGAAGGCACTGCTGAGGTGACCTAAACGGCTGATGCTGTAGGCCCCCTCCCATCTCTCCTTTCACAGCAGCAGAAGGCTGTTGATCCTGACAGAACCCAGGCCTGCACCTTGACAGAGCAAGTCTGTGAGTGCTGGCACCACTGGCAGGGCTGAGGCTGAACTGGGTGTTTGAATGGCAGTGGTCCACCATGATGTAGGTAGAGACAACACAGACATCCGCCCCAGCTGCCAAACCTACAGGGCAGCCAAAAAGACTATTCCTGCTCTAACCTCTAACATGGGAATTGGCCACACAAAAATATGTTTTAAAGGGGAAGAAAATTAAGTCACTACCAGGACATAACACTCCATGTTGAAATATAATATTCATGATTCTGAATTCAGTTTTATTTTCACTAAGCATGCATCACAGTCTATATATGAAAAATGTTAAAAGAGGCTTTTCTATTGGCGAAAAGGTGTGTGTGGTCTGGTGGTGTTTGCATTAGGGGTATAACTCAATTCTCCCGAGCAAATAAAAAGCTCAGCTCACACCAGCTTTTTACAACCCTCGGACCAGAGGTCTGCGTTCCTGGGGTCATGTAGCTTCACCACTGGAGAAGGGAGAAAGGCTCTGTTCTTACTCAATTAGCCGTGTGTGAGCGCAGCAAACATTTAAACAGCACACAGTCAAAGGAGCTCCATGTTAGAGTTCATTTTCGTAGGGTGTGGCGTAGGGTGTTTCAGGTGGTGGTGGGGGTGGTGGTGGGATATTTTGTGGTCTGTAATTTTTTTGCACAAGTTACAAACATTGCAAGACTTTTTTTTTTTACAGTTTCCAGTCCTCAGACCAAACAGCAGGACAAACCTCTCTGAAAATAACATATTTTTAATCTTCTGATGACTCACTGCCAGCCTTCATTCAGCATAGTGAAAGCTGACATGCGTGACCATACCTGGAGGAGATTGTCAGCCTTTGCTGAGATGACTAAAGAGCATGTACAGTACAGTGTGTGTTTATCTGGGAGATTGGTAGAGAGAGCCTCCTCATGACAAGGTGATGACAGTCCTTGCCGCACGGAGAGAACGCAGAGATGTAATCTCCACTGAACAGGACAGACGCACAGTCTGATTTAATACAAGGTGCAAACTAAGTGGACCGAACATGGAAAGTCTCTACAAATTGTCACAATATCACCTGACTCACCACCATTAAAGTATATATAAAACAATACTGTTTTCAAGCAGAGAGTAAAGAGAGATGCCTCAATACCAAATACGAATTCAAACCAAAAGATCACTGAAGTAAGGATTAGAATAGACAGTATACTACAGTATGTAACCTGACAATGTTATAAATGCATGTCACATTGCAAAAGACACCATATCTTCAAATGTAAAATTCCAATCATCTATTTATACGGGACTGTATATGGTCACATTGACAGCATAAGATGACCCAGGTTAGAGCCTATCTTCTACCAATAGTTGAGGTGAAGAGGTACCACATAAGACAGTGAGTGACTTGCTGTCAGTCACCCTGGCGCCGACTGAGCAGCAGTGAGACAGTGACATGATGGGAGTGATGGATGATGAGAGAGCTAGGCAGCTCCAAGCCTAGGCCCTAGTCTGGCTCCAGACCGCTCATCAATACTACTGACTACTCTGATTAGCACTAAACACTTGTAGGTGCAGTGATTAGAAAACACACTACAGTTGATCAATCCAGGGGTTAATGCTGCTCTGAATAATTGATGGCGGACGATTTACAAACAGTCAGTGTGGTTAGAGGCTTCACAGACAGAGAGCCCTGCCAAGGCCAGTCAAACACAGGCGCCATGCCATATTGACGACTTTGTCAAATATACTGCCAAGAGTCCCCCTGATTCAGTATTTATCCTGAACTGCATCAGTAAAGTATCAAGATGGATAAATCACTAATCTATATAGGATAAGTTTCATTGGTTAAAAGCAATTGCAAAGTAAAAGTACAGATTTCCAATAATTTTGAGTAGTCTGATTAAAACTTTGGGTGTTGGTCTCCTACAGTTGGAAAGAGAAAGAGAGAGCAAGAGAGAGCACGAGAGAGCAAGAGAGAGCAAGAGAGAGCACGAGAGAGCACGAGAGAGCACGAGAGAGCAAGAGAGAGCAAGAGAGAGCAAGAGAGAGTGTGAGTTAGTAGGGGGGAGGGGGGAGGCTGAGGCTCACCTCGGGGGCATCGTTATGAATTACGGCGCTGTGCTGCAGACGGGCAGTCTGCACGCTTAGTCCCTCTAACTTTGTTTTCTCCGTTCACCTCCATCTCGACGCGGCCTCTTTGATCTGGGCCACCATTAAGGCTAATGGCCCCTGCCTCGCACAAGCTGTTGGGAGCTCATTAGGGGGCCATGGAGTGGCAGGGGGATATAGACATAGCCTTAATAAATCATTGATAATGCTTGAGAGGCTGAGAGAAGACTGAAACCATATGGGAAGCACAGTGATGCTGATTCATCCACACACAGAAGAATAAAGTGTTGTACAGTAAGACATGTTAAGTTACAGGACACCGCTGTTCCTGACCCTCCTGAAGAGATGGATATTAAAGGTCAGGTAGCCTGACATTCTACCCACATAGATCTTAAGGGTAGGCTAAAGGTCTCCTGTACTCTAATATCTGGATATCAATATCTGCGGGAGTATCTGATCTATTGGGAGGAGAAAAGAACCACTACTCAATGGTGAAAAAGCTAAGTTGTGACTAGGGCTGTGGCGGTCATGAAATGTTGTCAGCCGGTGATTGACAAGCAAATAACTGCCGGTCTCAAGGTAATTGACCGTTAATTAACATAAACACATTTAGCATCTCCTAGCATCCACCAATAGCCTACAAGCCACTGATGCAGACCTTTGGAACATCTACATTTTAAAAATTATAATAAATCCATGTAATATAGCCAACAGCATCACAATAAATCCATAATCTATTTTAGACAGGTCTAGAGAAACATGACACAAAGAAAATGTAGTCTACTTCAGAAGAACAGAATAGCATACTCTGAGTCCTTATGTTAGGCCCTGACCTGGCTATGCCATATGGCTGTGGGCTACACTAGTTAATTTAGCAGGCCAGATTTGCTTAGAATTCCATGGCATTATTTTATATTATTTTATAGTATAAAGAATACAATTGAACATAGCTGAATAAAATAGAAAGGATATTTTCTCCAAAACAATGAGGGAGCGTTGAGCGGTTAACAAATAAACAGGTCCTCCTATATGTTTAATTTAGAGTTATTTATGCAACTTTAGTTGTGATATAAACGTTGGGATATATGTTTTGATTTTTTATTCTAAAAAAAGTTGCATGAGAGGAATGAACTCTGCTTTGTTTTTTGCACAGGCTGCACACACTTCATCAGTCTCCCATTCACAATTTGACAAGCACTTGAAAATGCCTCACATTTCCCTGCGGCATCCCCTTTGTGTGGCCGTAAAGCCCCCCCCCCCAAAATCCATGCCCTTTGTGGCCAGTGGCCATTGTGCCCTTGGGCTGAATATAATAATTATAATTCCCTTCTCCTGGCTGCATGCTCCGAAGCACCTCTCACCCACATGGCTCTCTCAGATATCTCCATTCTTATTAGCCAATGCCCGTCACGTGATCGGGTCCTTCTCAAAGGCTACAAGTGAAGACACATCGGGGATGCAACTGCGCGTGTCCTTATCAAATTCCAAGGAGCATATTGAAGATGTTGGAAGAAGTGTCCACATTTACTTTTCGTCTTAGCCAACAAGATGAGTAGAAAACTTGAAACTCACGCTCTGCATATGTACTGTATGCCAGTTAGACTCTATGTATGCCAGTTAGATTCTGTCACAGTGACCACTGATGAAGTAAGCATGAGGGACTCACTTTTCAGACACGAAGGCTGGGCAGCATCCGGGGATGGACCATCATCATAGACCCCCGCCACCACCATGCAGGCACAACTGGACCAAGAGAGAAAGAGTAAGGATAGAGATACACATTACACAGAGACAGTGATCCTCTTGGGTCAACCAGACAGATACAGTATTACACCAAGTTTGGGCAAGACAGACAATGTATTGTGTCCTGGGGACAATTAGGGCAGAAGCCATTAAAATAAGTGTGTTCATCTAAACCTATTACGGGTCTTAAGTGGCAGCCAAGTTAGCCAGTGGCTGGAGATTGGCTCCTGTGCTGATTAACTGGCAGACATATTGACCCCTGTGACCCCACTAAGCCCAGAGGGGGGAAACCACTGTCATGAGTGATCAATTTTACCATCCCACTGCAACAACTGAGCATGGAGCTCTGCTGAGCTAATGCATCAAAGACACACAAACACACATATAGGCACACACACACTGTAGGCCAACGTTTCCCAAACTCGGTCCTGGGGACCCCAAGTGGTGCAAAAAAAAAATGTTCCCTAGTGGTACAGCTGATTCAAATAATCAACTGATCATCAAGCTTTGATTATTTATATCAGCCGTGTAGTGCTTGGGCAAAAACCAAAGTGTACTCTTTGGGGTCGCCAGGGTCGAGTATGTAATGTGGCATTTGCATTCATAGTTATGAAGTTTTTTAAAAAAGTGTCAAATTAAACTAGCTCAGATATGTTTTATTCAGAAGTCAAAATTACTTTACTGAAAGTTAACAAAGGTCCTTATTCTTCTGACTCAGTTCATACATTTCTCAATTGTAGGTCAGCAGAAAAATCCCTGCAGAGTTTGTTTTATTAAAGCAGAAGGCTAACTGTAGGCTATAGTAAAACAACTGGTGGCTGTATAGTGAATATAACCCATGTGTAGGCCTATTTCTAATAGGCTACTAGAACCACGACAGTTTGGTGAATAAGCGGCTGAAGTCGGCCTACAGAGAGAAAAGCTAATCATTTTGAGCGTGGGAACATCAAACTCACGCCGAGATAGTCATGGCCGTGGCCACGTTGGTGGTGATGAAAACGGTTTGCCACGATTGCTATCGAAAATGTAGCAATAACCAAAAATATAAAAAGCAATGTAACTGCCCACATTGAAAAATACTATAGTATAATATGGTATAAATACTGAAGTTAGGGTTGCAACTCTACCGGTAATTTACCAAAGTTACCGGAATTGTCTGTAATTTTGGTAATTAACAGGTAATCTATGGTAACTTTAGTAGCTTACACATAAATAACTTTTAAAAGCATAATATTCATAAATACACACATATATATACACACACACACACACACACACACACACACACACACACACACATATATATATATATATATATATATATATATATATATATATATATATATATATACTACCGTTCAAAAGTTTGGGGTCACTTAGAAATGTCCTTGTTTTTGAAAGAAGATTTTTTTTTAATTGTCCATTAAAATAACATCAAATTGATCAGAAATAAAGTGTAGACATTGTTAATGTTGTAATTGACTATTGTAGCTGGAAACGGCAGATTTTTTATGGAATGTCTACATAGGCGTAGAGAGGCCCATTATCAGCAACCATCACTCCTGTGTTCCAATGGCACGTTGTGTTAGCTAATCCAAGTTTATAATTTTAAAAGGCTAATTGATCATTAGAAAATCTTTTTGCAATTATGTTAGCACAGCTGAAAACTGTTGTTCTGATTTAAAGAAGCAATAAAACGGGCCATCTTTAGACTAGTTGAGTATCTGGAGCATCAGCATTTGTGGGTTCGATTACAGACTCAAAATGGCCAGAAACAAAGACCTTTCTTCTGAAACTCGTCAGTCTATTCTTGTTCTGAGAAATTAAGGCTATTCCAATGCGAGATATTGCCAAGAAACTGAAGATCTCGTACAACGCTGTGTACTACCCACAGAACAGAACAGCACAAACTGGCCTTAACCAGAATAGAAAGAGGAGTGGGAGGCCCCAGTGCACAACTGAGCATTTGTTTATCTATGGATAACATGAAAACAGTCTAACCAGCTCTGATGGCAACAATTTCATTACGCTTCTTTGCAGACGTTTACTGACACCGGCCACATTCAACGGGTGTTAAACACACTTCACGTAATGTTAGCTAACGAGCCAGCCAGTTAACGTTAGCTAGTTTAACAACAATGAACAGTGCCAACAATGCCACAGTGCTGGGAGATAACAAAACAGGTTCAATGTTAGCTAGCTAACATTCGGCTCTAACTAGAAAAGCAAACGGCTCTGGGATACGAATAATATGGTCAGCTAGGGAGCCAGCTAACGTTAGCTAGCTAGATAACAGGACACTTTAGCTTAAGACAATCCACAAAAACACTACATAAATTATTATAATATTAGCCTCGTCACGCAGCCTATCCAACCGTAGCCTAAAATGGGAAGCCTGGGTAAGTTCCATGGCAGAAATCAGCTAAAGACCGGTCGGAACCCGGTCGGTGACGCCTCGCTACACGTCTAACCAATCAAATGCCTTGCTTGGGGCAGAACTACAAAGGTGCTCACCAATTAAAAACTTTTGCAGCACTCTGGTTTTCACTGCATGTCACTGCACTGTTATTTCGAGATGAGCTAAAGCTACAGCAAGAGGGGAGAAATGATCTACAATGCTGGCCATATCAATATTTTTAATTTTGACATTTCTGAAGTCATATTTGGCTGTAAAGGTTAGTCTGAGGGACAATTAGTAGCTAGCCAGATTGAGGTTTGTTTTGAGAAAAGTCAGATAACCTTGTAAGCTACCTAGGTATAACTAACTAGCTAGTTAAATTCTCTCATGATTATAAAACCAACAAAATGTAATTTAAAGATTAGCTGTGTTAGCCCAGTCGCTAGCTTATCCAGGTTCAGTGATACATAGAGCAACCATGTTGTGTCTATGTATGGGAACAACAGTTCTGCAAACAACATTGCTAAAGGAATAAAATAAAATGAACGTCATAAAATGTTGCCTGTTACGCTCATCTCCTGTAGCCGTACCTAAATTACAATGTTTGGATTTTCACTAAACAATTCTATATGCCAGCACTTAAATTGCATGCAAAAAATCTGGTATATGGTTTGTCTCATATAGATTGTCTACTGGTATCATTTTAAATTGAGAACATATACCTCAACATGTAACCGATGTGTGAGTTTAGCTATTCTTTGCTTCAGATGACCATAAGGCCAGTAATGCCATCATACTATAGGCCGTTGCATGCCAGATGATAAGCTGCAAAATGGATTCACATAGCTGATATACTGAGAGTAACAATCAAATACAACTAGACAAAAATACAACACAGAAACATTACAGACAGACCCCCTTCCCCTCTTTATTGCAGGATTGTGATGTGATTAATCAACTAGTTCATTTTGAAAAGTAGTTTAACAATTAAAACAAGTTTAAACACTTCACTTCAAAGAATCAACACTTCATCACTTCAAAATGTACAAATACGCTAACTTGTATGTAAAGACTAGACATCTTAATCTAAACAACAATACAGTGCATTCGGAAAGTATTCAGACCCCTTGAATTTTTCCACATTTTGTTATGTTACAGCCTTATTCAAACATTTCCCTCATCAATCTACACAATACCCCACAATGAAAAAAGGTAATTTACCACCTTCACGAGTGCAGTCTCAGTGCTATGATGGGTCTAAAACCAGATTGAAGCATTTCGTATACATTATTTGTCTTCAGGAAGGTAGTGAGTTGCTGCGCAATAGCTTTTTAGAACCATTTTGAGAGGAATGGAAGATTCGATATAGGCCAATAGTTTTTTTTAACGTTTTCCAGGTCACGGTTTGGCTTTTTCAAGAGATGCTTTTTATTACTGCCACTTTCAGTGAGTTTGGTATACATCCAGAGGATAGGGAGTCATTCATTATGTTCAACATAGGAGGGCCAAGCATAGCTATCTCAGTAGTTTAGTTGGAATAGGGTCCAGTATGCATCTTGAAGGTTTAGAGCCCATGACTATTTTCATGAATGTGTCAAGAGATATAGGATTTAAAAACGTGAGTGTCTCCATTGATCCTAGGTCCTGGCAGTTCTGTGCAGACTCAGGACAACTGAGTTTTGGAGAAATACGCAGATTCAAATAGGTGTCCGTAATTTGCTTTCTAATGATCATGATCATTTCGTCGAGGAAGATAATGAGTTCATGAATTAAAATAGGATGATCGAGCAGCAGTGAGGCCTCTTCGATATTGCACGGTAGTGTCTTTCCAAGCTAGTCAGAAGACTTCCAGTTTGGTGGAGCGCCATTTCCAGCTTGCTTCAGGGCTCGGGTATTTTCTATATACTAGGGAGCTAATTTCTTGTGACAAATGTTTCTTTGTTTTTAGGGGTGTGACTGCATCTAGGGCATTACGCAAGGTTACATTTAGATCATCAGTTAGGTGGTTAACCGATTTTTGTACTCCGAAGGCCTTGGGTAGGTTGAGGGAGTCTGGAAGGGTATCTTAGAATCTTTGGGTTGTCTGAGAATTTATAGCACAGCTTTTGAGGATCCTTGGTTGGGGTCTGACCAGATTATTTGTTGCGATTGCAAACGTAATAAAATGGTGGTCTGATAGTCCAGGATTATGGGGAAAAACATTTAGATCCACAATATTTATTCCACGGGACAAAACTAGATCCTGGGTATGACTGTGGCAATGAGTTGGTCCGGAGACATGTTGGACAAAACCCACTGATTGGATGATGGCTCCGAAAGCCTTTTGGAGTGGGTCTGTGGACTTTTCCATGTGAATATTCAAGTCACCCCAAAAAAGTATATTATCTGCCATGACTACAAGGTCTGATAGGAATTCAGGGAATTCAGTGAGGAACGTTGTATATGGCCTAGAAGGACTGTAAACAGTAGCTATAAAAAGTGATTGAGTAGGCTGTATAGATTTCATGACTAGAAGTTCTAAAGACGAAAACACAGTCATTGTTTTTGGGGTAAATATTAATTATTATTTTTTACAAAAAACTTTGGGGGGCAGAACATATCACTCGATGTACATTCAGCAAATGTACATTATCCCAGGGGTGTTGGAAGACACAATGTAAAACTGGATTTTATTTATAAATGCCTAGATTTTTTCAATTTCAGTGATTCTTTTATAAAATGGGTAAAAATAATGTATAGCAACCCCAAGTGTAAAATAGTAAATAACGGCTACTTCTCAGAGAGTTTTGAATTGTCCAGAGGAGTTAAACAAGGGTGTCCGCTGTCACCATATTTATTTGTTATGGCCATCGAAATGCTAGCTATTAAAATCAGATCCAATGACAACATTGGAGGATTAGAAATCCAAGGCTTAAAAACAAAGCTGTCCATGTATGCCGATGACTCAAGTTTTCTATTAAGCTGCAAGCTAGATCCCTGCAATGTCTCATTGAAGATCTAGATAACTTTTCTGTACTCTCTGGACTAAAACCTAATTATGATGTGTACAATATTACATATTCGATCTTTAAAAAATACCACTTTTACATTACCCTGCAGTTTACCTATAAAATGGGCTGATGGTGAAGTAGACATACTTGGTATTCATATCACAAAATATATAAATAAGCTCTACACAATGAATTTCAATAGAAAACCTGTAAAAATAGACAAGATCCTGCAACCATGGAGAGGTAAATACATGTCTATTTATGGAAAATTTGCCCTGATTAACTCCTTAGTCATATCTCAGTTTACTCACTCACTTATGGTGCTGCCTACTCCTGATGATTTGTTTTTCAAATCATATGAGCAAAGAATATTTCGCTTTATCTGGGACGCTAAACCAGACAAAATAAAGCGTGCCTAGCTATATAATGAATATGAATTGTGTGGTTTGAGATGATTAAATATAAAAGCACTAAACCTCTCTCTAAAAGCTTCACTTATTCAAATGTTTTACTTGAACCCTAAATGGTTCTCAAGTAAATTAATAAGAAAAGCTCATCCATTGTTTAAAAATGGCCTTTGTGCAGATTGCCATGTCTCATTTTCGATTAATTGAAAATTATACTTTTTTCAAAGTATCTCTCTTTTTCAAACAAGCATTGCAGAGCTGGCTACAATTTCTATTTCATCCCCCTGAAAAGATAGAACAAATATTATAACAAATATTATGGCTGAACTCAAATGTGTTGGTTGATAAAATACCTGTATTTATGGGAAAGATGTTTGAAAATGGTATTTTGTTCTTAAATGATATTGTAAATTGGTATGGTAGAGTTATGTCCTTCATGGAGTTATCAGAATTGTACGGGAAGGTCTGCTCAATCCAAGAGTACAACCAATTGATTACAGTATTACCCCCAAAATGGAGGAGATAGGTGGCAGTGGGTGAGTTGTTGGCCGTCAAGAAGGCGCTGAAAGCATGGCGGCACTGGCTGGAGGGTGCTGAACACCCATTAATTGTCTGGACGGAGCACAGGAACTTGGAGTACATTCGAGCAGCGAAGCGGCTAAACCCACATCAGGCGAGGTGGGTCATATTCTTCGGCAGGTTTGACTTTACCCTCTCCTACCGGCCGGGATCAAAGAACGTTTTAAGACCGATGCGTTGCATGACACAGAGGACCGGAGGGAGAAAGTGACACCCATTATTCCCCTGTCCCCCATTATTCCCCTGTCCCTCCTGTCGAGCCATGCGACAGGAGCCCTCACCTGCCCACTGTTCCGAGGAGCGTTTATACGTCTCCTCTGATGTGTGGGACCGTCTCCTCACCTGGACACACACAGCACCTGTTTGAGCAAGTTGAGGAGACTAAACTGCTTGGAGTAATCCTGGATTGTAAACTGTCATGGTCAAAAAATCCAACAGTAGCTAGGATGGGGAGAAGTCTGTCCATTATAAAGCGCTGCTCTGCATTCTTAACAACACTATCAACAAGGCAGGTCCTACAGTCCCTAGTTTTGTCGCACCTGTTTAGTCGTGTCTACTGTTCAGTCGTGTGGTCAGGTGCCACAAAGAGGGACTTAGGAAAAGAGCAATTGGCTCAGAACAGGACAGCACGTCTGGCCCTTGGATGTACACAGAGAGCTAACAATAATATGCATGTCAATCTCTCCTGGCTCAAAGTGGAAGAGAGATTGACTTCATCACTACTTGTATTTGTGAGAGGTATTGACATGTTGAATGCACCGAGCTGTCTGTTGGACACCCATGCATACCCCACAAGACATGCCACCAGAGGTCTCTTCAGAGTCCCCAGGTCCAGAACAGACTGTGGGAGGTGCACAGTACTACATAGAGCAATGACTACATGGAACTCTATTCCACATCAAGTAACTCATGCAAGCAGTTAAATTAGATTTAAAAAAACAGACAATAATACACCTTAATGAACAGCAGGGACTGTGAAGCAACACAAACATAGTGTCACGTTCCTGACCTGTTTTCCTTTGTTATGTACTTGTTTTAGTTGGTCAGGGCGTGAGTTGGGTGGGTTGGTCTAGGTTTGTTTTTCTATGTTGGGATTTTGTGTTCGGCCTGGTATGATTCTCAATCAGAGACAGGTGTGTATCGTTGTCTCTGATTGAGAGTCATACTAAGGCAGCCAGGGTTTCACTGGTGTTTTGTGGGTGTTTGTTACCTGTCTCTGTGTTTGTGTTCTGCACCAGATAGGTCTGTATCGGTTTTGCACATTTGTTATTTTGTATGTTGTTTGTAGTGTTTCACTTGTTCTTTTATTAAACATGTTGAACACTAGCCGCGCTGCACTTTTGTCCTCTCCTTCACCCCTGGAAGAAAGCCTTAACAGAAACACCCACCAAAACAGGATCAAGCGGAGTGGAGAAGGAAGGCAGGAACAACAGCAATGGGGAAAAGAGGAATGGACTTGGGAGGAGATCCTAGACGGTAAAGGACCCTGGGCAGAGCCAGTGGAGTGTCGCCGCCCCAAAGCGGAGCTGGAGGCAGCGAAAGCGGAGAGGAGGTTGTATGAGGCTAAAGCAAGGCAGAGCGGCTGGAAGCCCGAGAGGCTCACCCAAAAATTTCTTGGGGGGGGGGGGCTAAAGGGGAGTGTGGCGAAGCCGGGTTGGTTACCTGAGCCAACTCCCCGGGCTTACCGTGGAGTGAGAGGGCGTCGTACTGGTCAGACACCGTGTTATGCGGTAAAGCGCACGGTGTCCCCAGTACGCGTGCTTAGCCCAGTGCGGGCTATTCCACCTTGCCGCACTGGGAGGGCTAGGTTGGGCATCGAGCCGGATGTCATGAAGCCGGCCCAACGTATCTGGCCTCCAGTACGTCTCCTCGGGCCGGCGTACATGGCACCAGCCTTACAGGTGGTGTCCCCGGTTCGCCTGCATAGCCCAGTGCGGGTTATTCCACCTCGCCGCACTGGCAGGGCTACGGGGACCATTCAACCTGGTAAGGTTGGGGAGGCTTGGTGCTCAAGAGCGCGTGTCCTCCTTCACGGTCCGGTATATCCGGCGCCACCTTCCCACCCCAGCTCAGTACCACCAGTGCCTACTCCACGCACCAGGCTTCCAGTGCGTTTCCAGAGCCCTGTTCCTCCTCCACGCACTCTCCCTATGGTGCGTGTCTCCAGCTCAGTGCCTCCAGTTCCGGTACCACGCACCAGGCCTACTGTGCGCCTCAGCAGGTCAGAGTCGGCCGTCTGCCCAACGCCGCCTGTACTGCTCGTCTGTCCAGCGCCGTCTGAGCTGCCTGCCTGCCCAGCGCCGTCTGAACTGCCTGCACTGCTCGTCTGCCCAGCGCCGTCTGAGCTGCCTGCACTGCCTGCCTGCCCAGCGCCGTCTGAACTGCCTGCCTGCCCAGCACCATCTGAGCCATCCGTCTGCCCAGCGCCGTCTGAGCCATCCGTCTGCCCAGCGCCGTCTGAGCCATCCGTCTGCCCAGCGCCATCTGAGCCATCCGTCTGCCCAGCGCCATCTGAGCCATCCGTCTGCCCAGCGCCATCTGAGCCATCCGTCTGCCACGAGCCTTCAGAGCCGCCCGTCTGTCCCGAGCCATTAGAGCCGCCCGTCAGTCAGGAGCCGCTAGAGCCGTCCGTCAGTCAGGAGCTGCCAGAGACGCCAGCCAGTCAGGAGCTGCCAGAGACGCCAGCCAGTCAGGAGCTGCCAGAGACGCCAGCCAGTCAGGAGCTGCCAGATCCGCCAGCCAGTCAGGAGCTGCCAGATCCGCCAGCCAGTCAGGAGCTGCCAGATCCGCCAGCCAGTCAGGAGCTGCCAGATCCGCCAGCCAGTCAGGAGCTGCCAGATCCGCCAGCCAGTCAGGAGCTGCCAGAACTGCCCTTCAGTCATGAGCTGCCCTCCAGTCATGAGCTGCCCTACAGTCATGAGCTGCCACTCAGTCCGGAGCTGCCACTCAGTCCGGAGCTGCCCCTTATCCTGGTGCTGCCCCTTATCCTGGTGCTGCCCCTTATCCTGGTGCTGCCCCTTATCCTGGTGCTGCCCCTTATCCTGGTGCTGCCCCTTATCCTGGTGCTGCCCCTCAGTCAACTGCTACCCCTCAGTCTGTTACTGCCTTTTGGAATAGAGGGATTGACATGGAGGGTGAATATTGGGAGGAGGCCACGGAAGCGGGGGTTGACTATGGTGGGGTGGGGACCACGACCAGCGCCAGAGCCGCCACCGTGGACAGACGCCCACCCAGACCCTCCCCTAGACTTTGTGCTGGTGCGCCCGGAGTTCGCACCTTAAGGGGGGGGTTCTGTCACGTTCCTGACCTGTTTTCCTTTGTTATGTATTTGTTTTAGTTGGTCAGGGCGTGAGTTGGGTGGGTTGGTCTAGGTTTGTTTTTCTATGTTGGGATTTTGTGTTCGGCCTGGTATGATTCTCAATCAGAGACAGGTGTGTATCGTTGTCTCTGATTGAGAGTCATACTAAGGCAGCCAGGGTTTCACTGGTGTTTTGTGGGTGTTTGTTTCCTGTGTCAGTGTTTGGGCCACACAGGACTGTTTTCAGGTTAGTCACGTTTGTAGAGTTTCGTAATTTGTAGTGTTTGTTGTTTGTTCATTAAAACATGAATACCTACTACTCCGCATCTTGGTCCGATCCATGCTTCTCCTCGTCTGAGGAGGAGAACGACTACGACAACCTTAACACATAGGCACAGACACATGCATACAAACACACAATAACATAAGCACTATACACACACATACATATGGATTTTGTGTTGTAGATATGTGGTAGTAGAGTAGGGGCCTGAGGGCACACACTTAATATGCTGTGAAATCTATGTATTGTAATGTTTTAAAAAATGTATAGCTGCCTTAATTTTGCTGGACCCTAGGAAGAGTAGCTGCTCCCTCCATAATAAATACACAGACTATTTCAAATTCTGTAATTATGTTAATAAAAATTATTGCATGCATAATTAAAGTAATTCATAGGTTCTTAGACATTGCATTATTATAGCTTCTCAAATAAGCCTACAACCAAAATTGAGGCCCATTGAGACAGGCAAAAGTAATAAATACATCTCACACCCATAAACTATAGTACTATAGTAGGCTACACTATGGTAAAATGTCTTATGGGACAGCTCTGACGATTTAGGAAGATGCCACTTGTAGCCTAAGATACAGTAATTTTGCACAAGGACTTTGAATCAAATTTTTATAGATTCCCCTCTTCCGATGAACAATTTCCCTTTACAGTTGTAATGTAATTTTCACAAACTGACACAAAAGCAACAATTTAGATTGCAGCGATTATTATGAATAATGTCTGAATGTAAGATCCTGAGCAGCATCCTCCGATCCTGTCTAATATCTGGTGTGATTGCATTATATTAATGTATCAACTATGGTGAATCTGATTGCCCTTTGACTGGATATCACAGAGGACCAGCAGGAGACAGATCATTGGATTAAACTGGGGTGATGGCTGCAACAAATACAGGGCCATTAAAATTAGTTTGCTGTGAGAGCTTCACAAGAGCATTGCCCTTTATAACAAAGATCAGCGTAGCGTTGTCTATGGTAAAAAGGTCAGGTCTGATTTGAACATGGTTTGAGGTTTACTCAAAGGCACATACTATATTATATCTAAGCTGACAAACATCCATCCCCTTAAAATACCAAGTTGGTCCTAATTCAATTTAGAGTAGACCAGCACATCTCTGAAAATCCTTGGTAATCATTTAATCCGAAAGCCTATGCCCACATATTTGCATGGCTATCCACATTAAATGATTTATTAATACAGTGATGAGTATTCATAAACATTGATGGCAATAGTCCTCTACTCAGTTAGGAAATATATTTCCATTGGCAATTGTCATGAATTCTAGACAAACAGAACATCACACATGCTTTTTAACTTTTTCAGTTTCCTTATTTTTTCATATATCTTATAATCTTTGCCCAAAGCTGAACAAATCAACGTGTAAACCCAACAGAGCCTCATTGGCCCACAGCTAAAATCTGTTTTCCATCCATGTGTCAAGGCTGCATCTTTTTAAGTGGTCAACAAAAGCCAAACGTTTGAAATGATTATACCTTCAATTGTGTGAGGACCTTTGCAAGTTTATGAGTTGGTTTATTTAGAAAGGATAATTCCCTCTCGAGGCTCAGAAATAGAAGGTTATTTTCCGAGCTCTTGTGTTGAAATGTCTCTGGTTATTCCAAGGCCTGCTCTGAAGAGAGGACCAAAGCATCAGATGTGGTTTCATTCAAAATAGTAATTTCTTATGCGGTCGTTTGAGGAGACACATACAGTAAGACAATGTCACGTTGCTTTGGCTATGATGAGGGCTGGAATGGGTTGGGATTTAGGAGGAACACTGCCGCTGAGAGATCTAGGCCAGAGAAGTACAGTGGCGAGCCCACAATTGTGAGGTCTGAATGATGGATGTAGCTCATGGCCCTGACAGCTATGCACTGTGTTTTATGTGTTTCTTTCATATTATAGGAATATGTTATATGTTGATTGAATGAAAGAAAGAATGAATGCCAGACCTGTGGAGAAATTGAGGTCTGTGTATCGTCAAAACTTACAGGAAGTGGTGTCGCCTATAGGGTGGTCTTGTCATTGCCAAGCTGCCGCCGGTTTCCAGAGTACCCGTGAAGGGCACAGGATAATCCAAAAGTCTAAACAAAGAGGGTATTCTGCTTTAAAAGCCTTGTGAAGTTCCTTGTCTGTAGTGTCCTCCACTGAATTACTACAGACGGCAGGAAGTAGAACTAAGTCACAACAACAGTGGCTCTGTGATCAGATTAGGCTCTGAAATGTCAAGCACAAATATGGTAAAAATAAATCAGTCCAGTCTTTTCCTTTCCTGTCAACTTACTAACTCATCTTTCCTGACCACAAAATTCTGCAAGGTTTTGGAATTAAAAAGGCAGCATGCAAACCCACTGAGAAGAGACAGAGAACAGAGAACACTTTATTGAACTGGAGCCCTTAGTTTCAAGGATGGTGCAGACAGGAAAACCGTGAAGAAAAAAAGATCCCCAATAGCTCCCCAATGGTTCACAAAGAAAAAAAGGCTGGCTAATCCTGGTCATTTAGACAGTGTCCCTATTGCACAGGAAATTGTGTTTTCAGACAATCCACAAACCTAGACCCCTATTCATAGATTTGACTCCTTTTGTGTTTCAGTCATCCAGCCTTAAATTAGGCAGGAAACATGTTGAATTGTTAAGAAAACCATGAAGTTCAGATTTATTGAACTGTTATATGAACTATTTGAATTGATGACATGGGCTAGGACTAATATTCCTCTTGTGTGTGCATTGTCCTGGCCTTCTTTAGGCGTGTGTAAAAACATCATTACTGACACCTCACCTCTGTGTCTGAACATGGCATTCCCAGCAACACCTCATCTCAACACATTCTCAATTAGCCCAGAAAATCTTCCCACCTATCTTCCAGTGGGGACGTACCCCTCACCAGTCAGATATCCTTTTAGGTGAAGATATTAATGCACACACAGTCAAGGTAAATAGAGGCACACGCTCCAGCAGAGATGTGGGGGAGAAGTGTTTCCTTATCAATTTATCGCCATTACCGAAGGTGTCTGCTTACTGGCTGTCGTGAACACTTCACTATCACTCATACACTTAAATTGTCTCGCCTTCAACACATTCCGAAATGGAAAAAACATCATAACCATGAAAAACATGGGTTCAAAACATGTCAGGTGAAATTAAAACATCATCACAAAAGATGATGACCATTGTCATATTCCATTACAAGAATCGTATATAATGTGTATATATACAGTACCAGTCAAAAGATTGGACACACCTACTCATTTAAGGGTTTATCTTTATTTTTACAATTTTAGGGGAAATCATATAGTAACAACAAAAAAAGTTAAACAAATCAAAATATAATTTCTATTTGAGATTCTTCAAAGTAGCCACCCTTTGCCTTGATGACAGCTTTGCACACTCTTGGCATTCTGTCAACCAGCTTCACCTGGAATGCTTTTCCAACAGTCTTGAAGGAGTTTCCACATATGCTGAACACTTGTTGGCTGCTTTTCCTTCACTCTGCGGTCCAACTCATCCCAAACCATCTCAATTGGGTCGGGTGATTGTGGAGGCCAGGTCATCTGATGCAGCACTCCATCCATTCCTTTTTGGTCAAATAGCCCTTACACGGCCTTGAGGTGTGTTAGGTCATTGTCCTGTTGCTTCACAGAGTTCAAGTAACAGACACAGACACATCTCAACATCAACTGTTCAGAGGAGACTGCGTGAATCAGGCCATGGTTGAATTGCTGCAAAGAAACCACTACTAAAGGACACTAATAATAAGAAGAAACTTGCGTGGGCCAAGAAACATGAACAAAGGACATTAGACCGGTGGAAATCTGTCCTTTGGTCTGATGAGTCCAAATTTGAGATTTTTGCTTCCACCCGCCGTGTCTTTGTGAGACGCAGAGTAGGTGAATGGACGATCTCCAAATGTGTGGTTCCCACAGTGAAGAATGGAGGAGGAGGTGTGATGGTGTGGGGGTGCTTTGCTGGTGACACTGTCTGTGATTTATTTAGAATTCAATGAACACTTAACCAGCATGGCTACCACAGCATTCTGCAGCGATATGCCATCCCATCTAGTTTGTGCTTAGTGGGACTATAATTTGTTTTTTAACAGGACAATGACCTAACACACCTCCAGGCTGTGTAAGGGCAATTTGACCAAGAAGGAGAGTGATGGCTGCATCAGATAACCTGACCTCCACAATTACCCGACCTCAACCCAATTGAGATGGCTAGACATGAGTTGGACTGCAGAGTGAAGGAAAAGCAGCCAACAAGTGCTCAGCATATGTGGGAACTCCTTCAAGACTGTTGGAAAAGCATTCCAGGTGAAGCTGGTTGACGGAATGCCAAGAGTGTGCAAAGCTGTCATCAAGGCAAAAGGTGGCTACTTTGAAGAATCTCAAATAGAAAATATATTTTGATTTGTTTAACACTTTTTTTGTTACTACATGATTCCATATGTGTTATTTCATAGTGTTGATGTCTTCACTATTATTCTACAATGTAGAAAATAGTACAAATAAAGAAAAACCCTTGAATGAGTAGGTGTGTCCAAACTTTTACTGGTATATAACATATATTTATGTCAAATGGTTCCAACCATACATGGCTCTGGTTCAAATGTGCACTTGTCATCCACATGCCATTCTTTAGATGTGACAGTGTTTTGTGTAGTGTTTGCACCTCCCTTTGAACTGTATCCATCACTCTCCTAACCATCTAATGAAGCCAATTTACTGTCTTTGTTGGCATCTAGTGGAGAGAATATGACAATACAACTCCCAAGAGCAAATCCACTTAATTTATGCAGTGTGCTATGTTTGTTGTTTAGTAATAATAATGACTTACTTTACTTAATGGCTCCTATAAGGAGCATAGGTCATTGTCGCATGTCCTCAATCTCACTCAGTTAGGGGCAAGTTTGTCAAGGTCCCACCAGTTGAGGCCGCTCTCTGTCATCTCTGCCTGGACGTCTCTCCTCCGAGTGTTTCTGGGTCGAGCTCTCTTTAATGATAGCAATAATTAAAACATATATGAATTTGAAATGACAATGTATTTATTCAACACACATATTTACAGTCATATTTAAGGCAGGGCATACATTGCCAGGACGTCTCTCCAAGACTGGGCATACGTTGATTATCACTGTAATGGATTTAAAGTGGAAACTGCTATGTAATAGCAAATAATTATGGCCATTAATAAAGCCATCACTTTATACACTTTACAACAAACAGAGCTGAGCATACCACATTCATGTAAAACCCAAATGCCTGGTTTTGGATAATAATGTACTGTACAAATTTACTATAGCACTTCAATGCTACTTTTGTGGAAATATTTCTGCATTCAAAATAACACATAATTTTATTAATCTACGCCTGTACAAGATCAACATTATTCTGCAGAGTGTCAATGGTACAATAATTGTTGGTGTATGTAAAGCACAATTAATCTGTGCTGCAAATGTGCAATTATCCGATTCGTCAGTCCAATGAGCCATGGTAGAATATTTAAGAGGGGTATTCTAATGTGGTCTGGTTATGAAAACTCAGCTTTGTAAACATAGCACTTTGGATTGATTCAAGTTTGGGAAATTGTCACACATTTAGCTGAGTAAAATATTCTAACTCCAAATATAATGTCTTATCATACAAAAAAGGCTAATTTTTATAAACTGGTGGAGTCATGAGCTGTCATTTCTTGATTGTTTTAAGATATAATCCACACTTAAGGATTCAGAAATCCAAATAGGTAATTATAAAACTGTGACAACAAAATAACTTCCATAATTTCCAATCCACTGTACTATATGTACCTGGGATATTTATCCACATGCAAAGTAAATCTCACAGCACAGTCACCATGTTTAAATTTCAGTGGGTGCCCTCCAGTGGATACTGAAAACAATCCATGAATCCCTCCTCATTCAAAACACACTTATTTGGCATTCCTGACTGCTCTTCACCTGTCCAGTGATGGAAATGAGGCACCCTGATCTCTGCATGCCAAAACCACAGGAGGTATGGAGCTTATCACCAAAGTCAAGAAGCATTCTAGCTCTGGTTAAGTTCAGGATAGTCATATTCATTATCATTTAAAGATAGTGTATGATGTGTCCTTCCGAAAATATGCATATTGCGAAGTATGAAAATAGAATATAGAGTTTTGAAATTATTTTATGTAATCTTTCTCCATTGGTATTGGGAAAATCCATTTGTATACATAAAGGGGTTGGAAATATGACCAGAAATATAAACCAGATACAGTATGTATTACATTAAAACAATAAATAAAATATCATAAAAACATGAATGATCTAAAAGTTGCTATATACACACACAAACATAACATTTTTACATCTTTACAAAAATATGAGATGGTACCAGACTAAACTATAAAACTTTACTGAATCTATGAATAGAACAGTGAAATACTGTTGATATCTGTGACCACACAATGTTAAGAAGCCATTGTGCATTTCTCTATGCAGAATGATATAGGTAATCTGTCCGTCTGTGGTGAGATGAGGTGCAGCACACACACACACACACACATAAGGCAGCTTTGTGGTTCTGCGCTAGGATTACGGGAACATTGGAGGAGCGTCTCTGTCCCGTCACACCTCAGAGGGGTCCTGACCCCGAGTCTACGGCGAGACGTTCTAAGGGACAAAGGACTGCGTGGAGAACGGGCCAGGTTGCAGAGAGGCATCCTGGGGGACAGGGGACTGTGAGGGGACCGACCAAGGCTGTGGTGTGCTGGTATGGAGGAGAGGGGACTGTGTGGGGGCCTACAAGACCTCCTCACAAGAGGGGTGAAGGGTGCCGAGGCCCCTGGAATCCCTGTGCCTTCATTTGCACAAACGTTCAAGATTTTGTCTGTTGGGGAAGCTTTCTGAGCTTCCACCTCTGCCAGAGGCTCTAAATGGAAACAGAGGGCAGCCTCATACAGGCTATTCCTCCACTCCAGAGCTGGGAGGGGGAGAGGTCCACCCACAGAGGGCACAGTGTCAAACCCTGAGCTCTGCTGGAACAGGGCAGATAAACGAACAGACAAAGGTGAACATTCTACATTCCATTACTCTTGAAAAGTAGCAAACAAAGCACCCCCGAGTAGATTCCAGAAATGAAGGATTATTGCAACACATAAATGAGAAAACAAGGTGGATGCCTTCATGTCTAATCTATCTGCGAATGACATAGACATCCTCCAGGTCGACTCCTGGAGTTCTGGTCAACATAATTTCATTTGTTTAATCAGAATGATAAGAGGATGCAGATATGCAATTAACCAAGATCCATCAACTAGCCCTAAACCAGAGGGCTGGACTGGATCCAGATGAACAACCATAGCCAATCCCCAAAGCTGCCTTTTTAGCTTCTCTATGTCTAATTGTTGTTTTTTCAATTTCACATTATCAGAACTGCAACAGCACTGCAGGGAAAATAGGGGAAGATCAAAGAGTCCCACCCCCTTCTCCTAAAAAAATCCCCAGCTCCACTTAAAAATTATTATTTTTATTTGTTGTACATCTGCTTACTCTCCAGTTTTCTTCTCTTACCAACACACCAGACAGCTGATGCTTTGAGTGGGTCAACCGTACACAAACTAGAAGCACAGGTCTTCCGTTAACAAAGTAAAGAAGCCCTCGGGAATATGTGAATAAAAAAATTGGGGCCCACTCATCATCAGTATTTTTGTGTCTCAATGGGCAAAAACAGCATCCATTAGGGTAGCGACACTCCAGTTGCTTGTTGTGATCACAATAACAAAAATGTAGGCTAGCAGGAAAAGCTAACGGTTTAGGCTAAGGACACTGCTAAATGTTTCAATTCACCAGCTGTATACGTCTATTGTTTTTACAGTTCCCTACATCTGTAAATACCTTTAAACTGTTTTTAATTACAACAAATGTTAATTTGTATGCTCTTCCGTTGGACTTCATTTGAACAGATGTCATTCACACACTGATACACTTTCATTCACAATTCACTGAATGGCCAGTCACCTCACTCCCATTCTAGGTGTCGCCATTCCCCATGTTCTTTATCAAAATAGACATCCTCCAAAACAAACATCCCCCTGTGAGGGCAGGCCGAATGGACTCAAAGGGTATACCCTGCTGTCTCCCTCTAAGCATTAATGCCGCTTTCAAAACAACTGGGAACTCGGATTTCGGAAATCTCCGACTTCATTATTGAGTGCGTTAAAAACAAATGGGAACTCAGAAAGAAACGAGCTCCGACTGTGAAAATCGTTTGAACGTTCATCCAACTCGGGAACTCGGACCTCTTTCTAGAGCTCTGAATTTCCAACCTAAATATCACTGACTGACATAATGATTTGATCACATATTTTTCTGAGTTCCCAGTTGTCGTGGAAGCACCATAACACTATTGGTAGGCCTTCGCCAGCTTTACACATGGGTGGGGTTCTGTGAATTTTCAGATATCAAAATGGGGTCGTTGGCCAAAAGAGTTTGGGAACCCCTGACTTACTTACCTGTCTCTTGCACAATACTCACCTGTGCTCCGCTGGCCTCTCCTTAAAAAAACACTTCTTAGCTCTTGGAGTCCCAGTTAAAGCTAGCCTAGAATAGCTTGCTTGACTTTTATTTTTTAAGAATTTCTTATACCAATAGACTATTAGAAGTGGGATGCAAGCTCTTGTTTGCTGAATGTTAAATACAGCAGCCAATATAACTCACGGGTAGATGGAAAGAAGAGTGAACGCGCGATGGCGGTAGCTATAGCAGTTATCTATTCAGACCCATAACCATCAGTCTTCGTGAAGAGAAGTGAAAGCCGTCTGCATCTTATTCTAGTCCTATATTATTCAAGCATGTCATTACAATGATGAAGATAAAGACAATTAAATGAATACAATTTAACTGTTGAAAGGAATGAAGCAACAATAGAGAGAAAAATAGGAGGTAGGCTAATAACATTAGGGGAAATATACTGAACAAAAATATATACGCAACATGTAAAGTGTTGGTCCCATGTTTCATGAGCTGAAATAAAAGACACTAGAAATGTTCCATATGCACGAAAAGCTTATTTCTCTCAAAGAAAATCTAAGGACCATAAAAGTCATAGTAGGCTACCCTTCGCCAGCTCATATCTGTGTGATGCTCTCGTTTGAATTAAAACCAAATATCGATCGAGGTTTTTCAATTGACTGCCATAGCCCCAAATAAAAAAGTAAACATTGGCTGTTAATTAGGCTACATATTTTTTTCTCGATTCTAGCGTCTGGAACAGTTATTCTTATAAAGAGTGATAATTTGAAACGGTGCTCAATTTTGCAAGTTGAAAGACAAAAATGTCAGTGTTATATACCAAAATCTGTCTTCTTTTCGATATACAGAAGTTCGATTGAGTTTATTATGCCTTTTCCTTGGTAATTTGTAATTGTAATTGGATGAACAATTATATATTAAACACTACATGGGGATGAATTATGGCCAGGACATCTGTCTGGTGAGTAGGCCTAGACTTAATGATTCTGATGAAAATATGGTCTTTGTCTTTATCAAACTAATGTGTTTGCATATTTCCCATGTGGAACCTGTCTATGTTTAGGGAGGTAATAGCTTGAGGCTAACCATTTCTAAAATACACTAGTAGGCTACTTCGCAAAGTACGGTCATCACTGACGTTAGTTACTCCAGCCACAAAGTCACAAACCCTGTCTGTTTCTACAATTTCGCTTATTAAAATCTGATTTGAAACCTAATGTAATAAATACCATTTAAAATAACACAAGCATATTGCTATTACATTGTTATAACTAACTTCTTTCAAAACAGGGTTTCTCACAAACTCATTTCACAAGACACAGACCCACACACACCCAAAGACAGATGGCTGGCACAGACCTTTCATAAACACTGATAAGGCAGGAAAGGCCTTGATCAAAAGAGTGCTTGGGTCTGCATTTCACGAGATAATGAGACACACACATACCCAAGGACAGAGGGCTGACATAAACCTTTCATAAACACTGATTAAATGGGAACATCTACGCACACACCAAATCTCCTGTTTTAGCTGAACATTTGGTAACAAAGAACTTTTGCTATAAGACTCAGAAGGATGACGCCCAGCTCATCAGGACCAATCTGAGAAGACAACAACCTGTCCAGAACCAACCAGAGGACCAGAACTTCCAGACTCAACCTACTTTCTGTGGTGTATAAAATGTCTATGCACTCTGTTATCTGGGCTTTTTCTGGAGGTTCTCTATGAGCCAAAGGAACGAGACCGTATACGCTTGTACCAGATATCTTTACTCATAATTAAACTGTCGCTTGTCATACAATTTATCACCTTGTCTGAATCGATCCTTGACCGGCTCACCCTTCTCCATATCCAATTATCAACAGAAACTTGGTAAGCAGAGGATGGTTGTCTAGATACCCGGTCCAGAGTGGTTGATGTGGATGTGAGGGGGCGAGTTGGTGAAAGGACGGTTCACGGAGGACAGGTGAAATCTTTTGGGGGGGAGGACGACAGTTCTGCTCAACTCGGGAAACTGATCTTCTGGTCGACCATAAACAAGGTAAGCAAGACCTGTTAAATCAAACTTTGCATATTGTCGTATAGTCCTTCCAAATTTCGATCAGTAGTACCGAGTCTGGGTAAGAATTCTTGTTTAAATTTATGTGTATAGATGACATGTGAAGGACAGTGAAGTAAAGATATGTGGTTATTAGTTTTGAATAACTAAAGTGGCGTTAGATACGCCCTGGTGTTAGATACGCCAATGTTGAAAAGTATGTGGTGTTAGATACGCCGTGGTGTTAGATACGCCAGTGTTGAAAAGTATGTGGTGTTAGATACGCCCTGGTGTTAGATACGCCAGTATTGAAAAGTATGTGGTGTTAGATACGCCCTGGTGTTAGATACGCCAGTATTGAAACAGTATGTGGTGTTAGATACGCCCTGGTGTTAGATACGCCAGTATTGAAAAGTATGTGGTGTTAGATACGCCAGTATTGAAAAGTATGTGGTGTTAGATACGCCCTGGTGTTAGATACGCCAGTATTGAAAAGTATGTGGTGTTAGATACGCCCTGGTGTTAGATACGCCAGTGATAATTAAACTGATTAAGGTATATTGTTGATAACAAATGTTTTGTGTAAATGTCAACTGTTGAATGAATATTGTTTTGAAGGTAATTTAAAACGTGGGTAGATGTTAATTGCGCATTCCACAACGTCTGCAAATATCAATGACATAACACATAATTCCGAGTGTACGAGGGAGGAGCTCTGAGTTAAGGCAGAGTACTTGTCTCCAGGGATACATTGCTGGATTTTATCCAGTGACGGGCTAAGTACAGTCGGATAGTCAAACACATACACTGATATACGTGCACACATTACTAAAACTATTCTGCATTAAAATCCCACTGCATTAAAATAAAATATGACGACCCCAAATACTCCTAAGCTTAAATTTAACGATTTTCTAGATCAGAAGATACAAGACAGGTCAGGGGGAAAAGAACAAGACTGGAAGAGTCATACCTGGTCCACCAAGAGAGGGAGGTCATATGCCCGCTCTTGATGTAAATATGTGAAAAAACTGACGGAACTTTCTGCAGCTCTCTCCAAACAGATTCACAAGGTCCGAGAGGGGGAGCTGCCAGGAGGCACGCCACCACTGAATGTAAAATGGTGACTGGGTGGGGGTTAAAGTCCACAAGAGAAAGTGGCTGGAACCCAGGTGGACTGAACTGTACGAAGTGAAGGAGGTTACTTCACACTCAGTTCAGGTCAAAGGTAAATCAGGCGCACCTTGGCACCACCTCACACATTGCACTCCAGCACCAACTCCTTCCAGAATTTTGACTGAGGTCAGGGGTGACTTGTGTGCCCTAAATTCGACACCAAATTCAGATCCCTTAGTTTGTGAGAATGTGGAGGAGACTCCCAGTCACACGAACTAAGGAATCTCGCCGGGAAACGGGATATCTCCCTCCCTGGGCGAGATTAGGGATATCTGGCCCCTTATTTGTGATATTCCTTCACACACTCATAACTCTTAGAATAGTATGGGGGTGGAGAGCTGTACAGAGAATGGACAGAAGATGGCAGTATTGCAGCACTCAACGGTCTCCCAGCAAACGGGGAGCCTGTTTGAATGCTGGTGACAGAGAAAAACTTAGAACCAATTCGGAGTAGAGAGAATACATTTAATAACTTATTTAGGTTAAATTTACAGACTAATGATATTACTGTTATGGATTGGCTGACATGCGATATAAATTTAGCGAAGTATATGGTAAGTTTACACTTTGGAATGAAAAAAGTTGAGAAGTTGATATATAATGCTCATGGAAAAAATATACACTTTGGGTTAAGGGGTTTTCCGTGTTCCCAGAGACAAGATATCTTGAAAGAATACACTCATATTGGAATAGGAGTTTTACTTTCTGAGTTTTATTTAGGCAAGGGACTTTGTTAAGATAAAGGGTTCTTTTGGTATGTCTAGATATGGCATGGAACACGAATGTAGGTGTAACCTTTTGACCTATTTTCATTGCATTTTTTCTGTGGATTGATCACCCACGGGGGAATGTAGTGGGGATAATGAATTTGTGGTCATTTGGGATAGATAAAGTCAAAACAGTGAGACACTTAGTTAATATTGCAAAAGAACACATAGTTGTTATTGACTATTATTAGAAAAAGGCAGACAGATGGGTCTACCCCGTACTGTTGAGACCTTGAAGGTTTGAGAGTAGAGTGGGGAGGGTGGACCAGGAAATGAGCAAGGTAGGCTGTGGAATAAGATAGGAGAGAAAGGGTTAACACATATAAGCAGCACAGATACATTTTAAAGTAGATAAGTCACTTGACAGATAATTGGTAAAGGATAGATATGAATGGACACCCAAACCCAAGGGACAATTGGACATGTGGAAAAGTCATTATTTAGAGTAGGTAAGGTTGATACCTGGCCAGAGCCAGGTATCAAACGGGGGAGGGGTACATTGTGGTCTAGGATAGGATGGGGCCTATTGGATAATAAACTAATTTAAAATTAAAAATTCTAGCTAAAAAAATAGGCATAGAATTTAAATATATAATCAGATAGAACAAATGAGAAACTGTTTGTTAACCAAACCTGTATGTCCAAGATTTTATGCGTTGCAGGTGAATTAAAGGAGAAGGTGATTCACTCGACCTGGGGGCATATCGCACTTGGAGGGTGAGACACACTGACACTGCCGAATGATCACAGAGTTAAGGAGAAGAACCGTTACTAATAGAGTTCGGGGATCAACTCCTTAATGAAGAATTCCCTGCCCCCGACCTTTCCTCACTGTGTTTGTTCATAGAAGTGAAAGTGTTGCTTGATCTCTGGCTGATGATGTGTTCTCTGGGAGAAGAGGGGGCTTTACAGGACTGTTTGTGGTCCTGAGCTGTCTGTTTAGGATACGATGGGGATGTTACCATCACAGTGCTGCCAGAACCACCACCAGTTCCAACAGACCAGGTTCAGCCGGCCTCCTCCACCACTTCAAGACCAAGTCCCACGCCATCACCTGAACTCTACAATCTGGTATAGGTAATAAATGTAAAAGACATCTCAGATAGTGACCAATTGGGGACTGAAACCGGTTATGAGGGAAGGGAGAATATGTGGTTGGCCTACAAAACACTTAATAGAAAGGACTGTGTCGTATGTGGACATGCCAGACCTATTCTGGCTGCTCACCCATTTGCCCTAAGTAAGGGGGAAGGTTGGATGTGCATATTGGAAAGTTTAAGCCAAATTCAACCCTGTGTAAAACTCTGAGTCTTGTGTTCCCAGAAGTCCGTCCCCAGAAGACACCATGGGGGGTTAAGGCATATGGGGGATATTACAGCTGTAACACTGGTATAGGTAAAGGTATAGACTATGGGAGGTTCCCTACTACTGCCTGCATCACTAATGTCACTATTAACTAGAGGTGTTGCTGATGTATGGTGGATGTGTGGACCTGCCAGGCGGTTGACCCCATTTTGAAAGGAGATTATCAGGGAACATGTGTTTTGGCCAGTCTGATAAACACCATTGCCTATTATTGAGGTTACAGCTAACCAACTTTTGGGAGCTGCACATGACAGAGGCTTGGGACCAACCCAGGAGTCGGCAGAAACGTGACGCTCCTTGGTCCAAGAGTACAGATAACATCCACACCAACCTGTTGGGGGTCCCAATAGGGGTCCCCCACGAATTCCAGACATTAAACAGGAATGATGGCCTGTGGCATCTGATGCCCATCATTGGCCCAGCTATTGTTGATGCTAAGCATAATACCTGGATCAATTATATCTACTATAATTAATGATGATTTGTTAAATACACCCACACAGCACTTACGGGGATGGCTGAACAATTGGATGCTACCTCTCAAACCAGTAGACCAAATAGACTAGCACTGGACATGATTCTGGCCGACCAGGGAGGTGTATGTAAAATGTTTGGAGAACAGTGTTAGACGTTTGTCCCTAACAATACTAGTCCGGATGGGAGCATTTCAAAAGCTCTGAGTGGGTTGGCAAGGTTATCGGTGGAGATGAGGGGTCTTGCAGGTGTGGAGGAGAGTGGACTGTTCCCCTGGCTGGGTGGTTGGTTTGGTAAGTACACTAGAATGATGATTACTGGATTTCTGACCCTAAGTTGTTGTTTTTCGTATGCTCATGTTCCGTAATGCCTGTATCATACCTTGTTTGAAGAAGTCTGTTACAGATGTGGAAAGGGCCTATGGTATGATGCCGCTGCTTGATGCTCCAGTTGGAGAGGCTGATACGAAATCAAGCTTTCGCAGGAGAGTGGGCCTGACAGAGGGGGACCCTTGGTTCGCTGTAGTTGATGTTGTCGAATGAATAAAAAGTGATGTTTGTCCTCCCTGTTGTGAAGGTTTGAAGTTCCCGGGTGGCGACGAGCCCACCTGGTACAGGTTGTATAGAGGGATGGACCTGAGGGTTTAACATGATCTAGCTTTTTATGTCACGTCTCTTTTGAGACGTGAAGAGAGGGAATCAAAACTTTTTCCTTCTGAAAAAGTTCCCTGTCTCTGCTTGTCTTAGCTATTTTTTGTCACGTCTCTTTTGAGACGTGAAGAGAGGGAATTAAAACTTTCTCTCTGAGAAAGTTTCCCTGGTTGTTTACTTTTGCTTTTCTTACTTTTACCTAGTTTATGTCACGTCTCTTTGGAGACGTGAAGAGGGGGACTCAAAACTTTCTCTCTGAGAAAGGTTCCCTTTTGTTTTTTACTTAGTTTATGTCACGTCTCTTTTGAGACGTGAAGAGGGGGCATTTGAAACTTTCTCTTCAAGAAAGTTTCTGCCTATATGACACGTCTTTAGAGACGTGTAGAGGGGGATTTGTAATAAATACCATTTAAAATAACACAAGCATATTGCTATTACATTGTTATAACTAACTTCTTTCAAAACAGGGTTTCTCACAAACTCATTTCACAAGACACAGACCCACACACACCCAAAGACAGATGGCTGGCACAGACCTTTCATAAACACTGATAAGGCAGGAAAGGCCTTGATCAAAAGAGTGCTTGGGTCTGCATTTCACGAGATAATGAGACACACACATACCCAAGGACAGAGGGCTGACATAAACCTTTCATAAACACTGATTAAATGGGAACATCTACGCACACACCAAATCTCCTGTTTTAGCTGAACATTTGGTAACAAAGAACTTTTGCTATAAGACTCAGAAGGATGACGCCCAGCTCATCAGGACCAATCTGAGAAGACAACAACCTGTCCAGAACCAACCAGAGGACCAGAACTTCCAGACTCAACCTACTTTCTGTGGTGTATAAAATGTCTATGCACTCTGTTATCTGGGCTTTTTCTGGAGGTTCTCTATGAGCCAAAGGAACGAGACCGTATACGCTTGTACCAGATATCTTTACTCATAATTAAACTGTCGCTTGTCATACAATTTATCACCTTGTCTGAATCGATCCTTGACCGGCTCACCCTTCTCCATATCCAATTATCAACACTAACCATAACATTAACCACACTGCTAACCGTATGCCTCACCCTAACTTTAAATTAAGACCAAAAAGCTAATTTTTGTTTTCATGAATTTCTACGATAATTATAGCCAATGTTGACTTGGTGGCTGTGGTAACTAGTGACAACCACAAAGTAGCCTAAACGAAAATGAAGCAATTATTCCAAACCACAGCTCATTTTCGGAACAGATATTTCCATACTTCAGATAACCAGTCCATTTTGAATTTGTGATAAAATTGTCGTTATTTGGCAAGGAATGTAGCTCGTGTATCCCATCAGTTTTTATAGGCATTTATTTGTGTAGGTGCAGCACGCATGGGTAGAGGGAGCGGTCGGAACGCTATTGAGTGAGTCAGACTTGAAGGAGGAAAGGACGTTTAGGGAGCAGAAGTGTGACTCTTTGCTTGGTTTCTTTTTTTGTGATGTCCCTCAAATGCACATGTACAAATGATTCAAAGCATGTTATCGTTGTCTCCAAGACAACATTTCGACCAAATAGTTTTACAGTATTTGAACAAAATGTGATCTCTGGTTAAAGATCGATTTTTTACTTTGTTCAAGTAGGGGAGACCAGGGATGGTTGTAACACTTTTCACCTTTTCATCAGTTTCTCAGAGATTGTTTATGGTAGTGTATTCAAAACTTGATACAAACAACCTACACCTGTTCTTTTCAAATTGGTGTGGTTATTATATATGTAAATCAAACTGCAAATGGTGGTGTTGTCTTAAATACAAGGAGTGAAGTGTTACAATTTACCCCATGGTCTGGGATAATTGTAACAGTGCTTGGGGTGAATTGTAACAGAATGAAAAAGTGCATAAATCATGACATGCAACTAATTATTGTATGTCTTTATTAAGATCATGAGAGCAGCATTGCCATGTTCAACATTTCGTTTGGCATAAATAATAACAAATATACATAATAAATGTTTTATTATATTCCCCTCCACTAAATGGTATTTCTCAACCAAACAACAACTAGGCTAAACTAAACACCTGAACGTTTGTGGTGTGTGGGTGTGTGGTTTGCGTGCGTGTGTGCGTGTCTGAGTGTGTGACTGAATGTTGGACATGTTCATATAATCAGAGTCACGGTTGTGACAGTGGTATAGCTGTCCTGGGTTACAGGCTTGGTGGGCCCATAATTTGCATTCCCAGCATTGCACCCAGACCTCCTTGGACTTGTTAAAGTGCTCCATGCTCACAATTCAGAAGTTTTCCTCGTTGGAAGAATCAGAATCTTCTGGTTCAAGGGGCTTTGTTTTGGCTCTTTTCTTAAGCAGGACAGTTTTTGTTACTGTTCAGTGTGATTTGTCTTGCCTTGCTTCTTTCCAGCTGTTTTTTTTTAATGCAGGGCAATTTTTATTTTTGCCTTCTGAGTGCTTGACTATCTATTGCTCTTCCAGTGCCTGCTTGACGGATGTATCCGACAAAATCACTGTTTTCCTCCTTTTCCTACCCCTTGTTGTAATTTTCCTGGGCCCTGCTTTTGGGAAGGGGCGTACATCAACTGGGTTGAAATCAGAAGAATAATGAGGTGTTTCCCAGCCACAGTCTGATATATGTGGGGAGGTGCCTTGTGAAGTGGCTGGAGTGGTGGCCTGGAAGGCACATGGAGAGGTGGCCTGGAAGGTAGTTGGAGAGGTGGCCTGGGAGGCAGCTGGAGAGGTGGGCTGGGAGGCAGCTGGAGAGGTGGGCTGGATAGCAGTGGGCACAGTGGCCATAAATCAGCTGCCCTCAAGAGATACTCTGATAACTTCTGCTCCTGCTTATCCATGAAGACCCTGTTTCCACTACAGTAGCCTACATGAGGAAGCTCTCTCGACCCCTTCTCCAGTAGCTTCTTTCTCTCTTTCCAGAATCTATACAGCGTCACATGACATATGCCATACATGTTTGCAACCGATCTGATTGACTTCCCTTGTTCTACTACATCATTTGACGCTTGTTTCAAAGTGTGGAGAGGTACTACCCTGTCTGCCTTTCTTTTCCATTATCTAGGCATGCTGAAAGTAAAACAAAACATGTACCAAACACATTCAGTTTTACTCAGGGTTAGTTGTAACATTTTCTCACAAGTTGTTACAATTAACCCTGATCCTTGCAGACATTAGCTAGCTTCCATTTTAGCTAAATGTTAAAACTTTAGCGTTACTAACTTGCATCAAATATCTCTACACAGACTGGTTCTAAACCTGATATATGTTTGGTGAATGGAACTACAAAGCAGTTGATACCATCACAAAACAAATTTGGTCAAAATAATTGCTTTCTTACATCAAAATCACATTTCTGTGATGGACATTTATCACATGGACTTGCTTTTTCACATAAGGGTTCATGACTAAACTGAGCATGTGCACAGTGAATCACATGATTCTACCTCGCTCCTGGTTGGAGCAATTGCAAGTGTTACAACGATCCCGTTACAACCATCCCCGGTCTCCCCTACTCCAGTCCTACTCCATTACTCTTTTTTTTTCTTATGCCTGTTTTGCAGGTTATTTTGGCATTAATACGTGTCACATATCAGTTTGCAAACAATGTAAAATATATATATATATATCATTGAGTTAATAAAGCTGTATACAAACATGGTCTCTTTTTTGCTTTCTTGAGTAAGGCAGCTCCATAATGTAGGTGTTTCAGCCTGGCTCAGTGCTCTCTGTGGTGGTGGGGCAGCCAGCGGAAAATACAGAGCGTTGCACCTGATTGGCTCAGTTTTCTGTCATGATTGGCACCGTTTTCTGTCACTCATGGGATAGTACATCATCCCCAATTCTAAGATTAGAGCTCAAAGATTTTTGCCCCTTTTGCCATAGAAGTGCCCATCCAAGAAGGCTCAAGGTCATTGGCCACAGATTGAATGACATCACGTTATATCTACAGTAGCTTTGGTTGGACTGATCATGTCAACATCATACTTTCAAATGTTTAGCTAGCAAGCTAGCAGTCGTCACCATGAATTAAGTCGACACTCAAATCCTTTTCAATCCTTGTCATATGAAGAGAAATTAGAGATAAAACATCTCGGTGCTCATCGGCCATTGGACATAAACATTACACAACAAGTTGGAAATCGCAAATTCAACAATGAGTGATTTGGGAAGGAATCAGTGGCTAACTGTGAGTTCAAGACAACTGGGAACTTGGGGAAAACAAGCTACGACTGGGAAAATACGTTTTGAACAGTCATTTAACTCGGAATTGTAAATCCGTCATCTTTCTCTTTGATGACAAAATTTTCCCACGAAGGATCTGCCGCACCACTTTCCTGTTCAAGCACATCACAACAACGTGAGTCCAAAAAATGTCTTATGCTGCTTCATAAATTATGTATGATGCCAGAGAGATATGTATACTGTAGCTAATAAAGTAATACTAAGTGTATGTTGTGTAGGAAGCTGTTAGTAGCCCATGTGCATCACCCTAATAATTTGGTCTATTTTCACCAACGCGGTATTGTAAACACATCTTTCGTGGCCGGCGTGTGCTTGTTTGCAGATAACCTGTTTTAGAGAAATGTAATCATTGAATATTGTAAGACATTTCATTGTCTGTTTATATGTAAGAACAGACCATGTTCTGAATTCTGTCGCTGTACATTTCAAAGGTGCTGAACAAATAGTTATATTGACTACGTCTGTCATCTCTCGCTCATTAATGTTTTAAACGAAATGACGGATTGCCTCTTATCCGCTTGTCGTCCCCTTATGCCATAGTTTGTACATCTCAATTGTCAATAGAAACCACATTTGTCAAGTCAGCCATATCAGCTATTTTTTTTAAAAGGCAGTAAATGAGGCTGAATAAACTGTAGCAGTGGTAAGGTGTTGGGACTGCTGTTGGGACTCTGCTGTTGGGACAGCTTTATGTAGGCCCTAAGTTTGTGGGCACCATTTGGCATCGTTATAGTGCAATTAATGTATTGTTTAGTGTTGTGTTGTGGTTTTGTTGGCACGCATCCCACATTTATTTTGTTTGCCCCACCAAGATTTACATGCTGAAATCACCACTGTATCTTCCGTAGCTTTGATAAGGCTGATGTCAACATCATACTTTCAAAGTCTTAGCTAGCAAGCTAGCAGTCATCATAATGAATCACGTCAACAATCTACTGGCAAATCCTTTTCACTCCTTGTCATATGAATAGAAATTATAGATAAAACGTATCGATGCTCATCGGCTATTGGACACAGCACAATGGCCAGTGTTAACAAGTGTTCATTTTCTTGGTGTTATATTTTTAGTGTTAAGAGGTGTTGATTTAAGAGTTGTTTTTACACCCTCTGTGCTAAAGTAACTCCCAGGTGAGAGTTACTGGACAGAGGTTGGGCGGTGGCACTGAGCAGTGTTGATTGAGCTTCCGGTTTTAACCTGTCTAGCCCCGGGGTTCCGCTAGCGGAACTCCTCCCACATTCCACTGAAAAGGCAGAGCGCGAAATTCAAAAAATATTTTTTTGAAATATTTAACTTTCACACATTAACAAGTCCAATACAGCAAATGAAAGATAAACATCTTGTGAATCCAGTCAACATGTCCGATTTTAAAATGTTTTACAGCGAAAACACCACGTATATTTATGTTAGCTCACCACCAAATACAAAAAAGCACAGACATTTCTTTCACAGCACAGGTAGCTTGCAGAAAACCAACCAAACTAACCAAGAACCAACCAAACTAACCAAGAAACAACTTCATCAGATGACAGTCTTATAACATGTTACACAATAAATCTATGTTTTGTTCGAAAAAAGTGCATATTTGAGCTATAAATCAGTTTTACATTGCAGCTACCATCACAGCTACCGTCACAAATAGCACCGAAGCAGCCAGAGTAATTATAGAGACCAACGTGGAATACCTAAATACTCATCATAAAACATTTCTGAAAAATGCATGGTGTACAGCAAATGAAAGACAAGCATCTTGTGAATCCAGCCAATATTTCAGATTTTTTAAAGTGTTTTACAGCGAAAACACAATATAGCATTATATTAGCTTACCACAATAGCCAGAAACACAAGCCATTTACCAGCAGCAAAAGTTAGCGATCGTAACAAACCAGCAAAACTAGCCAAGTGGCGCTAAGCTCTCCTTCTTCACCAAACGCAAAGAACGCAACACGTCTAAACTCCCGAAAAAATTTCAATAATCTAATAAAACTATATTTAAAAAACATACTTTACGATGATATCTTCACATTTATCAAATAAAATCAAAGCCGGAGATATAAGACGTCTATAACGATTGCTTTTCAGAAGCCAATACTGGTGACCTTTATGCGCTTCCTGAACAAACGAATTCTGGGGTCATGTCATTCCAAGCTGTCTCTTTTGACCATAGAAAGAGATTGAGACCCCATTTCACCTCTCACAGCCTATTGACATCTAGTGGAAGGCGTATGAAGTGCATGTATAGTCATAAATCTCAAGCAAAATGATAGGCAGGCCCTGGAACAGAGCCTCGATTTCAGATTTTTCACTTTCTGACAGGAAGTTTGCTGCAAAATGAGTTCTGTTTTACTCACAGATATAATTCAAACGGTTTTAGAAACTTGAGAGTGTTTTCTATCCAATAGTAATAATAATATGCATATTGTACGAGCAAGAATAGAGTACGAGGCCGTTTAAATTGGGCACGATTTTCCTCCAAAGTGTAAATAGCGCCCTCTATCCTCAACAGGTTAACTTGAAACTTTCTTTTCATCTAATTGTCGACTGTGCAAGGGCAGCTGGAATTGTGCAGCATTGAAAGGTAAGTAATATGTTAATTTTTTAATGAGCTAGCTGGTGGCCAAACTTGTTATATCGGCGAAGTGAATGGTGGAGATCTTTGTTTGTAGACATAGCTACATCTGCGAAGTTTAGATTCAGAAGGTTGTTAGCTAGCTAACATGGTTAGTTAACGTTAGCACTAGATTAATCAGCTATCTAGCAAAATTTTAGAGGGAACTGTCAAGACTACCGCCGAAGTAGGTCCCTCTCCTTGTTCGTGGGTGTTCGGCAGTCGACGTCACCGACCTTCTAGCCATCGCTGATCCATTTTTCATTTTCCATTGGTTTTGTCTTGTCTCACATCACACCTGGTTTCAATCCCATCATTACATGTTGTGTATTTAACCCTCTGTTTTACCTCATGTCTTTGTCAGTGATTGTTCGTTGTATGTAAAGGTGCTATGTCTGTTATGGTGTGCGACGGGTTTTATTTACCCACTTTTCTTTATTTTGTATACGTTGGTTTTTGGAGTTTGTGAGCTTTCATTAAATACTCTGTTTATACCAAATTCGTTCTCCTGCACCTGACTTCCCTGCCACCAGCACGCACCACATTACAGGACCTTCGTCTCAACTTCATTAGTTCGCTAAAATTAGCAAACTATTCAATTTGATAAAATGAATCAAAATCCAAAAGGATCAGAGTTAGGCTGTACCATTAGTTTATTTCAACCATGTGCGGGTTGAGTTCACGAGGCAACTAACATTAGTAGTGTAGCTGTCAGGGTTGTGTGCGGAGAATATTCGGAGTCAAACGCAGGACACAGGTGTTGAGCGAAACCACAGTGTTTTACTCAAAATTAATGCACAATTCCACAAATGGAAATAAACAGATACATACACGTATCAACTACAACACCTAACGCACAAACAATCACGGACAAAACAGAAATGAAAGCCAGAGGGTAAATAGGGAACATGATGGGGGAATTGAAACCAGGTGTGTATAATACAGACAAAACAAAACGAAACTGAAAAATGGATCGATGGTGACTAGAAAGCCGGTGACGTCGACCGCCGAACACCACCCGAACAAGGAGAAGGGCCGACTTCGGCGGAAGTCGTGACAGTACCCCTCCCCTGACGCGCGGCTCCAGCTGCGCGACGACACCGGCCTCGGGGACGACCCGGAGGGCGAGGTGCAGGGCGATCCGGGTGGAGACGGTGAAACCCTTGTAACATGGATGGATCTAGAATGTCCTCCACCGGTACCCAGCATCTCTCCTCCGGACCGTACCCCTCCCACTCCACGAGGTACTGAAGGCCCCTCGCCCGACGTCTAGAATCCATGATGGCCCTTACGATATACGCCGGGACCCCCTCGATGTCAAGAGGGGGCGGAGGGACCTCCCGCACCTCAGACTGCTGGAGCGGACCAGCCACCACCGGCCTGAGGAGAGACACATGGAACGAGGGATTAATACGGTAATCAGGGGGGAGTTGTAACCTATAACAAACCTCGTTCAGTCTCCTCAGGACTTTAAATGGCCCCACAAACCGCGGACCCAGCTTCCGGCAGGGCAGGTGAAGGGGTAGGTTTCGGGTCGAGAGCCAGACCCGATCCCCCGGTGCATACACCGGGGCCTCACTGCGGTGGCGGTCGGCACTCGCCTTTTGTCTCCTGATGGCCCGTTGTAACAGCACATGGGCAGCGTTCCAAGTCTCCTCTGAGTGCCGAAACCATTCATCCACCGCAGGAGCCTCAATCTGGCTCTGATGCCATGGTGCCAGGACCGGCTGGTAACCTAGCACACACTGAAACGGTGATAGGTTGGTAGAGGAGTGGCGGAGAGAGTTTTGGGCCATCTCCGCCCAGGGGATGTAAGCTGCCCACTCCCCCGGCCGGTCCTGGCAATAGGACCTCAGAAATCTACCCACATCCTGGTTGACTCTTTCCACCTGCCCGTTACTCTCGGGGTGGAAACCTGAGGTAAGGCTGACCGAGATCCCCAGGCGTTCCATAAACGCCCTCCAGACTCTAGACGTAAATTGGGGACCCCGATCAGAAACTATATCCTCAGGCACCCCGTAGTGCCGGAATACGTGGGTGAACAGAGCCTCCGCAGTTTGTAGAGCCGTAGGGAGACCGGGCAAAGGAAGGAGACGGCAGGACTTAGAAAACCGATCCACAACGACCAGGATCGTGGTGTTACCCTGCGACGGGGGAAGATCCGTCACAAAATCGACCGATAGGTGTGACCACGGTCGCTGTGGAACGGGAAGGGGTTGTAATTTCCCTCTGGGCAGATGTCTAGGTGCCTTGCACTGTGCACATACCGAATAGGAGGACACATAAACCCGCACATCCTTAGCTAAAGTGGGCCACCAGTACTTCCCATTAAGACAGCGCACCGTCCGACCGATACCAGGATGACCAGAGGAGGGTGACGTATGAGCCCAACAGATCAAACGATCGCGGACATCAAACGGAACGTACATACGCCCAGCTGGACAGTCAGGTGGAATGGGCTCTGAACGTGACGCCCGTTCGATGTCCGCGTCCACCTCCCATACCACCGGTGCCACCAGGCGAGAGGCTGGAATGATGGGAGTGGGATCTGAGGACCTCTCCTCTGTATCATACAGCCGGGACAGTGCGTCTGCCTTAACGTTCTGGGAACCTGGTTTGTAGGAAAGGGTGAAATCAAAACGGGTGAAAAACATGGCCCACCTTGCCTGGCGAGGGTTCATTCTCCTCGCCGCCCGGATGTACTCCAGATTGCGGTGGTCAGTCCAAATGAGAAAAGGGTGTCTTGCCCCCTCAAGCCAATGTCTCCACGCTTTCAGAGCCATGACAACAGCCAGCAACTCCCGGTCCCCCACATCATAGTTTCGCTCCGCCGGGCTGAGCTTCTTCGAAAAGAAAGCACAGGGGCGGAGTTTTAGTGGCGTACCCGAGCGCTGAGACAGCACAGCCCCTATCCCCGCCTCGGACGCGTCCACCTCAACTATGAATGCTAAGGAAGGATCAGGATGAGCCAGCACGGGAGCTGAGGTAAACAGAGCCTTCAGGTGACCAAACGCCCTGTCCGCTCCAGCTGTCCACTGCAGTCGCACCGGTCCTCCCTTCAGCAGTGAGGTAATGGGAGCCGCTACCTGACCAAAACCCCGGATAAATCTCCGGTAGTAGTTGGCAAACCCTAAAAACCGCTGCACTTCCTTTACCGTGGTTGGAGTCGGCCAATTACGCACGGCTGAAATGCGGTCATTCTCCATCTCTACCCCTGACGCTGAAAAGCGGTACCCTAGGAAGGAGATGGACTGTTGGAAGAACAGACATTTCTCAGCCTTGACGTACAGGTCATGCTCCAACAGTCGACCAAGCACCCTGCGCACTAGGGACACATGCTCGGCGCGTGTAGCGGAATATATTAGAATGTCATCTATATACACCACTACACCCTGACCGTGCAGGTCCCTAAAGATCTCATCCACAAAGGATTGGAAGACTGATGGAGCATTCATTAACCCGTACGGCATGACGAGGTACTCATAATGCCCAGAAGTGGTGCTAAATGCTGTCTTCCACTCATCTCCCCCCTTGATACGCACCAGGTTGTAAGCGCTCCTGAGGTCCAATTTTGTGAAGAAGCGCGCCCGTGTAATGACTCGGTCATACTCGCTATAAGTGGTAGCGGGTAACTGTATTTTACCGTGATCTTATTTAATCCGCGATAATCAATACACGGGCGCAAACCTCCATCCTTCTTCTTCACAAAAAAGAAACTCGAGGAGACAGGTGAGATGGAAGGCCGAATGTATCCCTGTCCCAGAGATTCGGTGACATATGTCTCCATAGCCACCGTCTCCTCCTGTGACAGAGGATACACGTGACTCCTGGGAAGTGTAGCGTCTACCAAGAGATCTATCACACAATCCCCCGGTCGATGGGGTGGTAATTGAGTCGCCTTCTTCTTACAGAAGGCGAGTGCCAAATCGGCATATTCGGGAGGAATGTGCATGGTGGAAACCTGGTTTGGACTTTCCACCGTAGTGGCACCTAAGGAAACACCTACACACCTCCCTGAACACTGACAGGACCATCCCTTGAGAGCCCTCTGTTGCCACGAAATAATCGGATCATGAGAGGCCAACCAGGGAAGACCCAACACAACAGGAAACGCAGGAGAGTCGATCAGGAAGAGACTAATTCTCTCCTCGTGATCCTCCCGCGTTCTCATAGCGATGGGCACTGTGACCTCCCCAACCAGCCCCGACCCCAAAGGACGACTATCTAAGGCATGTACAGGGAAGGGAACATCAACCGGAATAATAGGGATCCCTAAGCTATGAGCCAAAGAGCGGTCAATAAAGTTCCCAGCTGCGCCTGAATCTACTAGCGCCTTATGCTGGGAATGTGGGGAAAACCCAGGAAATTCTATAGATAACCACATGAGTGCAACAGAAGGCTCTGGGTGAGTTATGTGCCTACTCACCTGAGACGACCCACCAGTGCTCCGCCTGCTACCTCGACTCCCAGGAGAAACACCCCAGCACCGGACAGCAGTGTGCCCTCTGCGTCCACAGTTGGTACATGGAGTGGTTCCCCCTCCGGTCTCCCTCCTAGCAGCCCCTCCCAACTCCATAGGGGTTGGATCCAAGGAGCTGGGTAATGGAATGGGCGGACCCCGATCTAGACGCCCGCGGGAGGCCAACAGGTTATCCAGCCGGATAGATAAATCCACCAGCTGGTCCAGGTTGAGAGTGGTGTCCCTGCAGGCTAGCTCCCTACGAACGTCCTCTCGTAGACTACACCTGTAGTGGTCGATCAGGGCCCGCTCATTCCATCCCGCACCAGCGGCCAGAGTACGGAAGTCCAAAGCGAAATCTTGAGCGCTCCTCATCCCCTGCCTTAGATGGAACAATCGCTCTCCCGCCGCTCTCCCTTCAGGTGGATGGTCAAAGACTGCCCGGAAGCGGCGAGAGAAGTCATCATAGTTATCCAGGGTAGATCCCTCTCTTCCCCAGATGGCGTTGGCCCACTCCAGGGCTTTACCAGTCAGACAGGAGATGAGAGCGCCCACCTTCTCGTGTCCCGAAGGGGACGGATGAACAGATGCCAGGTATAGCTCCAGCTGTAGGAGGAAACCCTGACACCCGGCTGCTGTTCCGTCATACGCTCCCGGGAGCGAGAGCCGAATTCCACTGGTTCCGACCGGTGGAGGGATGGATGGTGGTGTAGGTTGAGGTGCGGGTGTTGGTGCTGGGTTATGATTTACCGGGAGACCTCCTCTCTCCCATCTTTCCATAGTTTGCAGCACGCGATCCATGGCTGTCCCTAAACTATGCAACATGGTCGCGTGCTGTTGAACCTGCTCCTCTACTGGGAGAGAAGGGCTGGCTGCGCCTGCTGACTCCATTTGAAGTTTGGTCCGTGATTCTGTCAGGGTTGTGTGCGGAGAATATTCGGAGTCAAACGCAGGACACAGGTGTTGAGCGAAACCACAGTGTTTTACTCAAAATTAATGCACAATTCCACAAATGGAAATAAACAGATACATACACGTATCAACTACAACACCTAACGCACAAACAATCACGGACAAAACAGAAATGAAAGCCAGAGGGTAAATAGGGAACATGATGGGGGTATTGAAACCAGGTGTGTATAATACAGACAAAACAAAACGAAACTGAAAAATGGATCGATGGTGACTAGAAAGCCGGTGACGTCGACCGCCGAACACCACCCGAACAAGGAGAAGGGCCGACTTCGGCGGAAGTCGTGACAGTAGCAGGTGCATGGTGTTAATTGGGGTGTGACCTAGTGTGATCAATTTGAGCCTCATTTGGTGCAGCATGTAACTAGCCTGTAAGTGAAGGTAACAACATGGCTAATATCTACTAATTTGAACTTCAAAACGCATATATCTAAGAATGTTTGTCTGGCCAAAAATAGTTAAATAACTAACTAGATATATAGCTAGCTACAACACCCACCTCAACATCTTGTAACTTAGCGCTACAATCAATTATCGACACAAACTCCAACTTGTAGCACCAGTCATGGAGATTTATTCTGATAGAAACTGATAGAAACAGCACAAAATTGCCCGTCATGCAATGCACGGCTCACCATCCAACTCTGCACTCACGCACGCTGGTTTGGTGCTTGTTCACTGGGCAATGTAGTGTTAGGATTTATGTTTATGCATAATAGCCTGTTAGCATATTGTTTGAAGATGAATATTGTTTTGTTACACACACACACAAACAATACAGAGGGGGGTGTGTGTGTAGGTGTAAGGACTGACCAACACAGGCCATAAAAGCTGTGGACAGTCTGGAGAGGGGAGGGGTGCATCTCTCTAGGCCAACCAGGTGGTTAGAATACTGGACAATGCCATATTAGGAACTGTTTCAGTGTAGAATCGACAGACACAAGATGGATCTAATCTACCCAGCAACCAGATGTGGACAAAAGGAACGCGCCAAGGGGCGTGGACAAATCCGAGGGGGGCAAAGTCTAAACCACGCCCAGCCTCTACTGTGATAGGCCAACAGACGCGTTGGAACTACGTCATCACGGTATAAGAACAGCTGTTTACGTACTTCCTGCCAGTTCCCTGTTTACCCTGTGTGGTGATGCAGCGAACCCGTATATACGAAAATTGCATTTGCCATTCATTGTTTGCGGTAATTAAACATAATTAAAGAAAGTTAGCAGACCTTGCTTTTTATTTATCCTGACGGATGTGTTACACGCAATACTCACATGGTGACCCCGACGTCATCCGAGTTTAAGGAACTCGCTTGACATAGAACGAGCCAGCTAAGATACCTTTACTGTCGTCGGACGGCGTTACTCACAAAGACCGGTCTATAATTTAAAAAAAAAAAGGTAAGCAGATACCTATTGTATTAAATACTAAAGTTCTGCACATTGGCATTATCCAAATTTATTTTGTGAGACGCCTGTTCGATGTAAGTTACCAAATTCCTTATATCCAATATACGAATAGTCTAAAATGCCGTGGACCAGGTAATGGCAAATGCAATTTTATTTGATCAAAATCGTTCAAAGATGCAATGTGTAAATGAAAATGTACTGAATGTATGACGTAAGTTGGGGCTTACAAGTATAATTGAGGGTAATATCATACAATAACGAATGAAAATGTACTAGGCTGAGCCAAGTGTGTATGACGTAGGTTGGGGCCTACATATGAGGTGAGAATGCAAATAAACGGCAATATAACAGTAATAATAGAGGCCAGGGGCCAGTTATATTGGAAATAAGATAAGTTTATAGAATAAATGTAGTACATTGAGTTAAGTCGGCGTACTTATACCAAGTTTGAAAGACCTGCGGGTTTTAAAGTGTTTGGGGACACAAAGTTTGCATGGAATAATTTTACCGCGCGAGTGAAAGTATATTAGATATTGCAGTCGGGGCTGGTATCTTAGGGGACCCACAGTGCATAGTTGAATGTGTTGAGATTAATTTTGTTTATGTTAAAGAAAAAAAATATATATATATATTATACGAGAAATAAGGTAGATTTTATTTCTTTTAAAACCTCTTGACACTAGGGGGGCGCCATTTCGACTTTGTAAAAATTCGTTCCCAAATTAAACTGCCTCGTACTCAATTCTTGCTCGTACAATATGCATATTATTATTACTATTGGATAGAAAACACTCTCTAGTTTCTAAAACCGTTTGAATTATTTCTCTGAGTGAAACAGAACTCATTCTGCAGCACATTTCCTGTCAGGGAGTGAGATTTCAGAAATCGAGGTCCCTGTTCTGAGGTCAGTTTATAAGTCCCCATGTAAGCCATCGGGCTACATGCACTGCATACGCCTTCCTCTAGATGTCAGTAAGCGGGGAGAATTTGAATGGAGTGGATTGCGCAATCTGGGGCCCTATATAAGACCGTGGAACGGAAGTATCGTTCTTTTCAACTGGGCGCCTGGCGCATCAGGGACATCACAATGGCCTCCTGCAAAGCTTTCGTTTTAGCAGTTCTGTATCTCCGGTCATGTTTTTATTCGTTATAGTTGTTAAAGACATCATAAGGTAGTTAATTTAAACCGACTTATAGCAGTTTATATCAGTTTATTGCGATTTTCCTGGATTTCTTTGTGATGCGCTTTCACGAGTTGGACACCTCTCCAGTGGGTGGCTAACGTTAGCGGCTATTTCGACAGGACAAGAGGACATCTTTCAACCAAAAGACGATTGTTCTGGAGAAAGGACACCTTGCCCAAGATTCTGATGGAAGCTCAGCAAATAGTAAGCAGTCTTTATGCTGTTAATTCGTACTTATGTTGACAAATGTCAAATAATAATTCCGCCATGAATTATGGTGCGGTCTCGCTTTAGCGCACGCTGTATTGCGCAGTAACGTTAATTTTAAAAATCTAACACAGCGATTGCATTAAGAACTAATTTATCTTTCATTTGCTGTCCAATCTGGATTTTTTTGTCAAGTTTATGAATAGTTTTCGATTAGATTAGGTGCCTCTCCAAGATGGCGCCGGACAGATTGCTTGAAGTTTTGGCCACTAATCACATTGTATAACCACGATTTGTGCCGCTAAATATGCACATTTTCGAACAAACTCTATATGCATTGTGTAATATGATGTTATAGGACTGTCATCTGAAGAATTCTGAGAAGGTTAGTGAAAAAATTAATATATTTTGGTGGTTTATACGTTATCGCTATGTTTGGCTTGAATCAATGCTGTTGTGATGTTTGCTATTGTGGTAAGCTAATATAACGCTATATTGTGTTTTCGCTGTAACACACTTAGAAAATCTGAAATATTGTCTGGATTCACAAGATCTGTGTCTTTCATTTGCTGTACGCTGTGTATTATTAAGAAATGTTTTATGATGAGTAATTAGGTAATACACGTTGCTCTCTGTAGTTATTCTAGTCGCTTTGGTGAGAGTTGTGATGGTGGCTGCAATGGTAAACTATGATTTATACCTGAAATATGCACATTTTTCTAACAAAACATATGCTATACAATAAATATGTTATCAGACTGTCATCTGATGAAGTTGTTTCTTGGTTAGTGGCTATTTATATCTTTATTTGGTCGAATTTGTGATAGCTACTGATGGAGTAAAAAACTGGTGGAGTAAAAAAAGTGGTGTCTTTTGCTAACGTGGTTAGCTAATAGATTTACATATTGTGTCTTCCCTGTAAAACATTTTAAAAATCAGAAATGATGGCTGGATTCACAAGATGTGTATCTTTCATCTGGTGTCTTGGACTTGTGATTTAATGATATTTAGATGCTAGTATTTACTTGTGACGCTATGCTAGGCTATGCTAGTCAGCTTTTTTACTGATGGGGGTGCTCCCGGATCCGGGTTTGGGAGGAATTAGAGGTTAATTAATTTACACACATACGCGAGTATATGCACGGGATATATAATGTCTCCAGAAATAGAAAGGTTTTTGAGGAAGTTGAAATCTGTTCTAGAGAAGGATAATGGTAAGGAGAGGAGTGAAAGAGATAGAGAGTGGAAGGGGGGGCTCCCAGTCGACGGGGAACCCGGTGGAATGTTTGGGTGAATCTAATGCCCAGGGTGGAGAGGAATGTACGAGTTTGAGAGTATGGATGTAGAAAGATTACAATTAATGATAAAGTTGATACAGCAGAAGGTAGAGAGACTAGACACGGCTAGAGTGTGGTTGTCTGAAGCCAGAAAAAGAGAGGGAGAGTTACGAAGGGGTTAACTTGCAGATGCTATGGAGAAGGCAAGCTGGGGAGGCGCAGATAGGGTTGGCTATGACGGAGAAGCTTTTTTGACTGCGGCGCGGGAGACTCGGGTTAGTATCTCAGCCTTGGTACCGAGAGACTAAAATACATTCTTGCGATATAAATTTAGCGAGGCACATGGGGTTTTAAAAAGTTGGGAGTGGAGAAAGTTGAAAAGTTGATTTTACTTTTACGATAAAACTTTTACGTAAAACTGCGACAGTATTTGGGATACACAATAACGTTATGCAAATGGGTTTGACCATTCAGGTACACTATTTACTGTACTTGGGCAGTATAATTATTTATTTTTTATTTTTTTATTTTTAAATTTTACCCCCTTTTCTCCCCAATTTTCATGGTATCCAATCGCTAGTAATTACTATCTTGTCTCATCACTACAACTCCCGTACGGGCTCGGGAGAGACGAAGGTCGAAAGTCATGCGTCCTCCGAAGCACAACCCAACCAAGCCGCACTGCTTCTTAACACAGCGCGCCTCCAACCCGGAAGCCAGCCGCACCAATGTGTCGGAGGAAACACCGTGCACCCGCCCCCCTTGGTTAGCGCGCACTGCGCCCGGCCCGCCACAGGAGTCACTGGAGCGCGATGAGACAAGGTTATCCCTACCGGCCAAACCCTCCCTAACCCGGACGACGCTAGGCCAATTGTGCGTCGCCCCACAGACCCCCCGGTCGCGGCCGGCTGCGACAGAGCCTGGGCGCGAACCCAGAGACTCTGGTGGCACAGCTAGCGCTGCGATGCAGTGCCCTAGACCACTGCGCCACCCGGGAGGCCTGGGCAGTATAATTTTGATTAAGAGAAAGTTGATGTTGTAAATTCTATTCAAGATCCAACATTAGTGATACAATGGTGATAAATTGGTTTTGGTTTATCGAAGCAGTGATGTTGTGACTGAGAAGGGACAGAGAAAATGGTTTGTGTCATTTAGAGAGAAAATGCGTGCATTATAGCTTTGAGCCACTTTTCAGAAGTTGTTAAAAGTTCCAATTTAGAATTTTAAAAGTAGCTGAATATCGTCAGGGTAGTCTAAAAAGATGCTAAAAACTAGCAACAAAAATGCTAGGTGGCCATCACGGATTGTTGGCGTTTACTGGACTGTATTTTACTATAAAAATAGGAAGGTCAGAATAGTTTAATCGTAAAAGTTTATGATAGCTAATGTTAAAGGGACAGTTATAACTACTAGGTTTTGTTTGTAGTAAACGTTTGGGTTAGAGGGGGATTTCTAAATTTCCCAGCGAAAAAATATCTTAAAGGGATACACACATAAAAGTGGGGGTATGATTTCCAAAGTGACTTTTTAGGGTTGTCTGATCAACCTCCTTGAAAAGCCACTTAAAATGGAGAATATAAGGGCCTTGGCGTCTGAGTTTAAGGTAATTTGATAGATAGTGAAGGTGAAAAGTCACTAGAGGGCGCCATTGGACAGTTTAAGCATATGGGCTTGAGAACACAATGAAGACTTGGTTGGTTTCAGGAACTAAGGAGCGGCACTGATAACTCTTAAAGTAGATAAGACACTTGACAGAGAATTGTTAGATTTGTGCCAGTATTGATACAAGGGCGGAGCCATGTATCAAAAGGGGGATGGAATAGGACACGTTGTGGTGTGGCCTATTAGTTAAACATTTCTGGAGATGGTTGACTAGGATAATAATGGATGACATTCTAGCTAATCAGATAGAACAGATAGAATGACAGAGGTTCTAGCAGAACACATAAAAAAACTGTTAATTAACCAAACCCGTATGTCCAAGATTTTATGCTCTACAGGAGAACTACAGGAGGAGATTACCCACATGAATGGGCCAGGGGACTGGGTCTGGGTCCAATCACTAAAGAAAAAGGACTGGAAGCAGCCATGGTGGGAGGAGTCATACCAAGCACTCCTGGAGACTGCATTCGCAGTGAGAATAACTGAAAGAACTACCTGGGTTCATATCACACAATGCAGGAGGGTAGGACACACTGACACTGCCGAACAATCACAGGGGTAGGAGCAGAACCAGAACCAACAGGGTACTGGGGGCCAACTCTCTACCGAAGATTTCCTTATACCCGACCTTTCCCCGCTGTGAGCGTTCATAGAAGTGGAAGTGTGGCTTGGCCACTGGCTGATGATGTGGTCTCTGGGAGAGGGTGGGGCTTTAGAGGAGTATTGGTTGTTCTGTGCTGTCTGATTGGTGGGAGCCATATTCCTGATACACCATGAGCCCCCGAGAAGGCTAAAGAGGGAAACCTGACCCATAGTTTAGACGATGAGGATTTTGTATTAACCAAGCATGAAGGATCACTTAATCTGGATAAGCAGGGAAGAAATTGAGATATTTGTGGAACCAGGAGAATTGAGCCAAAATGTTTTAACACCTGTGTATAGGAGTGTGCCAGTGTACCTGTGTAATGGGCATGGGTGTGCTTATTGGGAATGGAGGAGGGGTTACCCGTACAGCATAGGGAACCCGACAAAAGTAGACAGGTTTCCCATTATCTGGGGAAGGAGTGATGGGCAGACTGATGTTTGTAAAGGTGATGAAATCCTACTAACCATCAAGTCTATTAAGCTCTCCGATGCAGGTACCTATACCCTGGGATTGGAAAGAAACGGGGCGGATACGATGGGGATGGTTACCGTCACAGTACTGCCAAAACCACCACCAGTCCCAACAGGCCAAGGCCAGGTTCAGCCGAACTCCTCCACCACTTCAAGACCGTGTGCCACATCATCACCTAAGCTCTCCAATCCGGTACAGGTAATAAATGTAAGGGATATCGCAGACAGTGACCAATTGGGGACTGAAACTGGATATGAGGGTAGGGAGAACATGTGGTTAGCCTATAGGAGATACACCGCCAGAACACTTAATAGAAAAGACTGTGTGATCTGTGGACATGCTAGACCTGTTCTGGCTACTCACCCATTTGCCCTAAGCAGTGGGGAGGTTGGATGTGCATATTGGAGGGTTTTTACCATAACAAGCTAAATTCGACCCTGTGTAAAGCTCTGAGTCTTGTGTTCCCAGAAGTCCCCCCCAGAAGGTACCGTGGGGAGTTAAGGCATATGGGGGAAATTACAGCTGTATCACTGGTACAGGTAGGGGTATAGACTATGGGAGGCTCCCTACTGCATCACTAATGTCACTATTAATGCCACCTGGCCCGTTGAAGGGCTGAACCAAACTAGAGGTGTTGCTGATGTATGGTGGATGCGTGGACCTGTCAGGCGGTTGACCTCCATTTTGAAAGGAGACTGGCAGGGCACATGTGCTTTGGCCAGTCTGATAACACCATTGACTATTATTGAGGTTACAGCTAACCAACTCCTGGGAGCTACACATGACACAGAGGCTCGGGACCAACCCAGGAGACGGCAGAAACGTGATGCTCCTTGGTCCGAGGGTACAGATAACATCCATACCAACCTGTTGGGGTTCCCTGTAGGGGTCCCCCACGAATTCTAGGTGTTAAACAGAAATGATGGTCTGTGGCATTTGTTGCCCATTATTGGCCCAGCTATTGTTGATGCTAAGCAAACTGCCTCGATCAATTATATTTACTATAATCAACAATGAGTTAACCACACCGCACTTATAGGGATGGCTGAACAATTGGATGCCACCTCTCGAACCGCTAGACAAAATAGGCTAGCACTAGACATGATTCTGGCCAACCAGAGGGGTGTTTGTAAGATGTTTGGAAAACAGTGTTGTACGTTTATTCCTAACAATACCAGTCCGGATGGGAGCATTTCAAAAGCTCTGAGCGGGTTGGAAAAGTTATCTGTGGAGATAAAGGGTTTGGCAGGTGTGGAGGAGGATGGACTGTTCCCCTGGCTGGGTGGTTGGTTTGGTAAGTACACTGCATTGATGGTTACTGGATTTCTGACCCTAGTAGTTGTATTTCTTATGTTAATGTGTTGTGCTGCTTGCATCATACCTTGTCTAAAGAAATCTGTTACAGATGTAGTGAAGGATGCTGGTATGATGCCTTTGTTTGATGCTCTGGATGGAGATGCTGATACTGAGTCAAACTACAGGAGAAAGATGGGTCTGACTGAGGATGACCCTTGGTTTGCTGTGGGTGAAGTGGTCGTATAAGAAAAAGAAAAATTAATAATAATAAAAAGAAACAATATACTTTTTATCCAGGTCATTACATTAGTCCTCCTTGTTGTGAAGGTTTGAAGTTCCCGGGTGGCAAGGAGCCCACCTGGTACAAGATGTATAGAGGGAGAGACCAGAGGGTTTAATTTAAAAAATATATATATTCTGTCTGTAATCATGTTGTTGTGATGACACCCTGGTGGATGTCAAAAGGGGGAATCTAAAACCCCACCGATGTTTTTTATTTTTGTTTTGCATAAAAATGATACATTTCATGAAAATAAATATCCTCCTAGGTTGAAGGTTTCAACGACAACCCAGTATATGGATATATAAGTTGATTACACCCCATGAGTGTGTAAAAAGGGGGAAATTGATAGGATTTATGTTTATGCATAATAGCCTGTTAGCATATTGTTTGAAGATGAATATTGTTTTGTTACACACACACACAAACAATACAGAGGGGGGTGTGTGTGTAGGTGTAAGGACTGACCAACACAGGCCATAAAAGCTGTGGACAGTCTGGAGAGGGGAGGGGTGCATCTCTCTAGGCCAACCAGGTGGTTAGAATACTGGACAATGCCATATTAGGAACTGTTTCAGTGTAGAATCGACAGACACAAGACGGATCTAATCTACCAGCAACCAGATGTGGACAAAAGGAACGCGCCAAGGGGCGTGGACAAATCCGAGGGGGGCAAAGTCTAAACCACGCCCAGCCTCTACTGTGATAGGCCAACAGACGCGTTGGAACTACGTCATCACGGTATAAGAACAGCTGTTTACGTACTTCCTGCCAGTTCCCTGTTTACCCTGCGTGGTGATGCAGCGAACCCGTATATACGAAAATTGCATTTGCCATTCATTGTTTGCGGTAATTAAACATGATTAAAGAAAGTTAGCAGACCTTGCTTTTTATTTATCCTGACACCGGATGTTTTACACGCAGTACTCACAGTAGTTACCAAAATAATACAACAATTACAATATACAATATAATATTTTGAACAATGTACTTGATAGAAACAGCACAAAATTGCACGTCATGCAATGCACGGCTCACCATCCAACTCTGCACTCACGTACTGTACAAAATATACAAACCCCCCCACCAGACACAGTAAGTTGCTAGCTAGTATTAGATGGAATTCTCTACAACAAAATGCATAACAAATATGCACCAAAAAAACGCTACATCTTATGTGTGGTGTTCTAATAACATTTGCAAACAAATTGATATAAATTGTACATTTTAAATCATCACTTGGGAGTATAGAAATCACTTTTGACATACAGAGCTTTGCAACCAACAACTTACCGCTGGTTTGGTGCTTGTTCACTGGGACGATTCTAACTGAAACATCCTCCCTCGTAAGCAAGCTACGCAAACCAGCCAATAAGACGCCATGTTGAGTAGGTGAAGGCAAGACAAAATAAAACCAAAAACCCATTGGCTTAACAATAAAGTGGCAAGGGGAATCACCAATATAACCCTGTTACACGTGCTTGTTGTTAACCATCACAGATCAGACATTGTGTTCAAGCCAATATGGCTTGAAATGTATTGGCCAGATTCTTTCCTATAGATTTGAGTGGTGGTGATAACTGTTTGTAGCTAGTTAGCTAGATTGGTTGGTTGATTTCACTGGAATATTGCCTTGCCAAGCCCCAGACCCGCAGGCAGGCAGACACCTGTTACATCATTGAAGTGACATTTGGAACAAATGGTTGATCCACTGCAGGGAAGACAAAGAGGAGAGGGTATATGGGGGCATTTTGTGTGATTTGTTTCTATATGTACAGCTACACCATAAAATATTTGCAACCAAATTTAATTTAAATATGACATTGTGTGTAATTGCATTTTGCAGGAGTGCAGTGTAACATGTTGGTGGTCCAATAACAAAAATGCAAGAAGTTCATGAAGTTGAAGCCTGTGTTCTCTTATGGAGATTTCATCAATCAAGGTGAATATATATATGTTTTGTATTTTCTTAATTGTACCCTTGGGCTTGATTTGGGTCAGACCCATTCTGTTGCCCCCTTGGTGACTTATCTCTCTGTATTCTGATTAGTCTCTCTTTTTTGAAGTCCAAAATGATTTGGACTGCCCGCTGCAGCACAAATGCACATTTTTGATGATTCCCAAACTGAGGTTGAGGAGGATGTCCTGCTGGACCTGATTGAGGCCAATCCAGACCTGTGGGAGGCCAATCCAGACTTGATTGAGGCCAATCCAGACCTGTGTGAGGCCAATCCAGACCTGTGTGAGGCCAAGCCAGATCTGTGTGAGGCCAAGCCAGACCTGTGTGAGGCCAAGCCAGACCTGTGTGAGGCCAATCCAGATCTGTGTGAGGCCAAGCCAGACCTGTGTGAGGCCAATCCAGACCTGTGTGAGGCCAAGCCAGACCTGTGTGAGGCCAAGCCAGACCTGTGTGAGGCCAAGCCAGACCTGTGTGAGGCCAAGCCAGACCTGTGTGAGGCCAATCCAGACCTGTGTGAGGCCAATCCAGACCTGTGTGAGGCCAATCCAGACCTCGCAATCAAAGATCTTGATGAAGGTATTTTTCTACAGCCTCTCATATAAATATCAAGTAACATGAATGATAGATTGATTGCTTTGATCCATTGTTTGTGCTCAGAGTTTTCTCCTGCAGGTTGTTCGACACCTAGTTCGTGCACCATCACATTATCCGTCTTGTCAAGTGATTTAGACCTGAGATCTCCAGAAAGGCCGTCTAAAAAGGCCAACACAACCTTAGGATATAAGGCCATCGACTCCGCAGCAGCAAAAGAGGTATAATGATAACTAATATTGGATGTTGATAATCCCATTTCTGTGTTTGCTCTTCATGGACAGTCCGACAGCATAAACCAACCCTACATTTTTCTCTAGATGGTCCGAGATTCCCTAACTATTAGACCTGGTGGGCAAGACATATTAGAAGAGTACCAGATAACCAAAACATTGGACAACAGAACCAGGAGAGAGATGACAGACCATCTTAGTCAGCCACGTGAAAGAGATGCATGGGTAAGCTTCTCATTAGCCAATCTGGCACGAACAATGGATCAAAGCAATCAAATTATACATTAATGTTATTTGGCATCATTATGACACTGTAGAAAGATACAGTACCTTCATCAACAAAACTTTTGTTGAACATATTTGGCGTGTGTATGCTTTACTGTTTTTGAGCAGGAGACTTCCCACTCGTCAACAGAGAGAACGTTGTGCTCTTGGAATTATGACCCTCTTTCCTTCGTTGAGAGATCCTTTTTCTGTCAAAGTAAGTGCTGGTATAGCATATTTGCTTTAATATTTTGACACTTGTTCTGTGGACTGAAGGGGGCATCAAAGTCATAGAATCAGGTCTAAAAATAATAACCATTTGACTACCATGTTGGACACCTTTTCCCACATCTAAGGAACAGTTCTATGATCCTGACACGAGCAAAGCATATCTGAATTATCGCCTGAAGATGGAATCAAGGAAGACCTCACGTCGACCCATCAAAAATAGTATTTCACCCCAATCGGGAGTCCCAACCCATAGGAGGAAGACTGACCTGGACCACCAGCTTGTTGGTGATGCTTGCAAGGAGGCCACATCTTCAATTTAAGCCTACTAGAGAGCAGTTGCCCTCAGGCCTGGAGAGAAGATAAAGTCATTCCACTACCCAAGAATAGAAAAGCGACCTTTACTGGCTCAAATAGCCGACCAATCAGCCTGTAACCAACCCTTAGTAAACATCTGGGGAAAAATGGTGTTTGACCAGATACAATGCTATTTCACAGTCTTGTTAGACTTCAGTGCAGCTTTTGACATTATTGATCATATTCTGCTGCTGGAAAAACGTATTTGTTATGGCTTTACACCCCCTGCTATAATGTGGATAAAGAGTTACTTGTCTAACAGAACACAGAGGGTGTTCTTTAATGGAAGCCTATCAAATATAATCCAGTTAGAATCAGGAATTCCCCAGGGTAGCTGTTTAGGCCCCTTGCTTTTTTCATTTTACTAACGACATGCCACTGACTTTGAGTAATGCCAGAGTTTATATGTATGCGGATGACTCAACACTATACACGTCAGCTACTACAGCGACTTAAATGACTGCAACACTCAACAAAGAGCTGCAGTTAGTTTCAGAGTGGGTGGCAAGCAATAAGTTAGCCCTAAATATTTCAAAAACTAAAAGCATTGTATTTGGAACAAAACACTCACTAAACCCTAAACCTAAACTAAATCTTGTAATAAACAATGTGGAAATTGAACAAGTTGAGATGACTAAACTGCTTGGAGTAACACTAGATTGTAAACTGTCATGGTCAAAACATATTGATGCAGTAGTAGCTAAGATGGGGAGAAGTCTATCTATCTATCTATCTATAAAGCAAAGCTCTGCCTTCTTAACAACACTATCAACAAGGCAGGTCCTACAGGCCCTAGTTTTGTCACACCTTGACTACTGTTCAGTCGTGTGGTCAAGTGCCACAAAAAAGACTTAGGAAAATTGCAATTGGCTCAGAACAGGGCAGCACGGCTGGCCCTTGGATGAACACAGAGAGCTAATATGGCTGAAAGTGGAGGAGAGATTAACTTCATCACTACTTTTATTTATGAGAGGTATTGTATGAACTATACATTCATGAATGTATGAACTATACATTAATGTACATACTACCTCAATTGGCCCGACCAACCAGTGCTCCCGCACATTGGCTAACCGGGCTATCTGAATTGTCTCCCACCACCCACCACCCGCCAACCCCTCTTTTACACTACTGCTACTCTCTGTTCATCATATATGCATAGTCACTTTAACCATATCTACATGTACATACTACCTCAATCAGCCCGACTAACCGGTGTCTGTATGTAGCCTCACTACTTTTATAGCCTCGCTACTGTATATAGCCTCAATACTGTTTTTCACTGTCTTTTTACTGTTGTTTTTATTTCTTTATTTACCTATTGTTCACCTAATACCTTTTTTGCACTATTGGTTAGGGCCTGTAAGTAAGCATTTCACTGTAAGGTGTTGTATTCAGCGCACTTGACAAATAAACTTTGATTTAATTTTATTGACATGTTGAATGCACCGAGCTGTCTGTCTAAACTACTGGCACACAGCTTGGACACCCATGCATTGTCACGACTCCCACCGAAGGTGGCTCCCCTGCCTGTTCGGGCGGTGCTCCGCAGTCGTCGTCGCCGGTCTACTAGCCGCCACCGATCCCTTTTTCCTTTTCTGTTCGTTTGGTCTTATTAGTTGCACCTGTTCCTTATTGTGTTTCTTGATTTTTGTCTATTTAAGCCTGTTAGGCCCGCCTAGGTTTGTGCGGGATTAAATTTCTGTTAGGTTGTGGATGTTCGTTTTGTATTCTGTTTTCCCGGACAGTTTGGGTCCTGTGTATGGGCCGGTCTGTTTATGCGCCTTGTGTTTGTGGCGTGACCGTTTTTCCTGGGAATAAAATATATACATTTATTCGAACCCTCTGCTCTCTGCACCTGACTCCAACCCACTGTTCTTCAAGGACTCTGACATGCATACCCCACAAGATATGCCACAAGAGGTCTCTTCACAGTCCCCAAGTCCAGAACAGACTATGGGAGGCACACAGTGCTACATAGAACCATGACTACGTGGAACTCTATTCCACATCAAGTAACTGACGCAAGGAGTAAAATTTGATTTAAAAAACACCTTATGGAACAGCGGGGGCTGTAAAGCAACACAAACATTGGCACAGACACATGTAACACACACACACACGATAACATACGCACTATACATACACATGGATTTAGTACTGTAGATACAGTTGAAGTCGGAAGTTTACATACACTTAGGTTGGAATCATTAAAACTCGTTTTTCAACCACTCCACAAATTTCTTGTAAGCAAACTATAGTTTTGGCAAGTCAGTTAGGATATCTACTTCATGCATGACACAAGTAATTTTCCCCCCAAAAATTTACAGACAGATTCCTTGTAGATCAGAAGTTTACATACACTAAGTTGACTGTGCCTTTAAACAGCTTGGAAAATTCCAGAAAATTATGTCATGGCTTTAGAAGCTTCTGATAGGCAAATTGACATCATTTGACTCAATTGGAGGTGTGCCTGTGGATGTATTTCAAGGCCTACCTTCAAACTCAGTGCCTCTTTGCTTGACATCATGGGAAAATCTAAAGAAATCACCCAAGACCTCAGAAAATTAATTGTATACCTCCACAAGTCTGGTTCATCCTTGGGAACAATTTCCAAATGCCTGAAGGTACCACGTTCATCTGTACAAACAATAGTACGCAAGTATAAACACCATGGGACCTAGCAACCGTCATACTGCTCAGAAATGAGACGTGTTCGGTCTCCTAGAGATGAACGTACTTTGGTGTGAAAAGTGCAAATCAATCCCAGAACAACAGCAAAGGACCTTGTGAAGATGCTGGAGGAAACAGGTACAAAAGTATCTATATCCACAGTAAAACGAGTCCTATATCGACATAACTTGAAAGGCCGCTCAGCAAGGAAGAAGCCACTGCTCCGAAACCGCCATAAAAAAGTCAGACTACGGTTTGCAACTGCACATGGGGACAAAGATTGTACTTTTTGGAGAAATGTCCTCTGGTCTGATGAAACAAAAATGGAACTGTTTGGCCATATTGATCATCGTTATATTTGGAGGGAAAAGGGTGAGGCTAGCAAGCCGAAGAACACCAACCGTGAAGCACGGGGGAGGCAGCATCATGTTGTGGGGGTGCTTTGCTGCAGGAGGGACTGGTGCACTTAACAAAATAGATGGCATCATGAGGGAGGAAAATGATGTGGATATACTGAAGCAACATCTCAAGACATCAGTCAGGAAGTTAAAGCTTGGTCGCAAATGGGTCTTCAAATGGACATTGATCCCAAGCATACTTCCAAAGTTGTGGCAAAATGGCTTAAGGACAACAAAGTCAAGGTATTGGACTGGCCATCACAAAGCCCTGACCTCAATCATATTGAAAATGTGTGGGCAGAACTGAAAAAGCATGTGCGAGCAAGGAGGCCTACAAACCTGACTCAGTTACACCAGCTCTGTCAGGAGGAATGCTACCCAAAACATTTGACCCAAGTTAAACAATTTAAAGGCAATGCTACCAAATATTAATTGAGTGTATGTAAACTTCTGTCCCACTGGGAATGTGGTGAAAGACATTAAAGCTGAAATAAACATTCTCTTTAGTATTATTCTGACATTTCACATTCTTAAAATGAAGTGATGAACATAACTGACCTAAGACAGGGAATTTTTACTTGGATTAAATGTCAGGAATTGTGAAAAACAGAGTTTAAATGTATTTGGCTAAGGTGTATGTACACATCCAACTTCAACTGTATATGGATAACAGTTCCATTAGATGGTTAAGGTGTGATAACTATATTTTGTTTATCTTTTGTTTATGCTTTTATTCCTTTTTGTTTCATTTTCTTTGACACTTAGGAAGTGATAGAGCCATAAACAAGTTCCCCATACCACCATCAGTTAGTGCAACAACGCCGCTGTTGGGGTTTGTTCCTTTTTTCTTGTCAATCATTGGCTCATTGGTGAAATTAGCATCCAGACAATATCTTTAAGTAAATCAATCAAAAACCTTTATTAATGCAATTGCAGACAGAAGTTGACAACAGGAACATAGCACGCATGTTTCTGAGTAAGTTCTGCAAAACAGGAAAAGGGTCCAAGTTGTTTTATTATGCTTGCAGTCATCCCTTAGTGATGTCACTGCCTACGTCATTACCTTCTACTCATGAGATCAAGCCCATGCCTACACAGCTATACAAACAAGAGTTTCAATGTTATCTAAAGGCTCAGAAGTAAATGTCCACTCCCCTAGTTGATTTATAGTGTCTGACTAGTCTCTTATCTCTTTCACTCCCCTGCAGAGTTCTTTGTTTATGCATCTCTTTTATCTTTGAGGAGCTTTTTCACAGACACCCTGTTTTGACTGCCATAACTCACACATCTCTCAGACCGTTTTTTATAAGAAGCAGAGACTAGAAAAGTACTGTGGAACAATATTAAACCTTATAATGCATATATATATTGTTAATCTGTAGTCTAGGACCCTATAAATGTAAGGGGGAGGGGTCTTATAACCCTTCCCCTTCTATTAATACAACATAAGCATAATCAATTATTATAATACATCAAACATTTGGTACAGCCCCTTTCATGACCCTAAGGTGAAACCAACCCGCTCATTTGGGAAGAAATGTAATTAGATATTTTGTGAGTGTGTGTGCATTGTTAACATTTGCCTAAGTTACTGCCCAGATCTACCAGCCTGGACGACCAGACGACGGATCTGGAACGGCAATCCCCAATCCGGACATCCGCTGCCCATTCTGGTGGTGGACTGCTCTGTTGGCAGAAAGCCTACCAGTGTAAACCACCAGAGGGGGACCACAACGGCGATCACCAACCAGGACATTCCGCGTTCATTTTTATAGTGGTGTGCAACTTGCAGGATAATTACAAGATTTAAACCACCAGAGGGGGACTGTCATGACTCTCGCTCCTGGGTGAGGATCAAATACAGGCCCCACCCCCTCTATCCCACCAGAGAGGAAGGGGGGGAAGTTGGGCCGGTTTTATGTCTTAATGACCGGTCGTAAGCTTTCTCTCTCTTGCCTTTGCAGTATTGAGAATGGAATGTCTGAGTGTTACAACAGAGAAAGAATGCAGTACTTTAACATCAAAAGATTGGACATTGAAACAATATTTCTAACATAAAGGATGTAGGAAATGTTTGGTGTGGATCTAAATAATAAATCCTGTCAAAAGTTTTTTGTTTTGTGATATCATTAAGGATGGTATAACTAAATAACTGTATCTCTGAAAGTGTACGCATTCAAGGGACCAGGTTTGCATCTAAATGTTGTGAAACTGATATGATTAAGTATAAGAATACTTTTGTGAAGATGAAATTACATTTTACCCTTCTAAATGAGAACTGTTTGTCATATAAACATTTGCCAAGTCAGTAACCATGCCCATGTGAGCACAGACATTGTGGCAACGTGATGGAACCGTCCTCTAAAGCGAGTGCTTAAAAGGACTAGCTGAAGAATTAACATATTAGACCACGTTGAAATGGTTGCAATTTAAATACAGACCAGCGTGACCGACAGCATCAGCTGGATGTTACAAAATGGTAAGACCCTCTGAAACTCAACAGAGAAGAAGAAGACTAGACTAAGACATGCACCGCCTGCAGCTCTGCATGTAACGTAGTCTAGGAAACTCGACCAAAGACGAGAAAATAAAAACATTTCCCTCTCAACACCGTGCGGTATGTCTGATGTATCCAGTCTAACGAACACTCTGAGACAAAGAAGCCTACTACAACTGAGGACATTGTGACCTCTGGTGGACAACCAGAGACTTACACAACCAGAGACATTCTGTCGAACTATTCGTCACAGACGGATCGAGTGGTTTCAACAGAGAGATGACAGACAAAGACATCTTAGCATAAATATATGTTGCATTTCTAAATCTGAATGAGCGGTTGTTAGGGTGCTAAATATCCATATTTATGGTGAGCGTATTATTCAACTTTATGTACGATAGTTGAATTCCTTTGTCTCTCCTTCTCCCGCTCTTTATTTCCCCACCCCTTTCATTGTGTAACAAGCCGTCATATCGGGTTAGTCCACTAGGGACTTTCCATTGCATTATGTTAGTAATCAATTTAACCTATGTTGTGTGTGTTTATGTATTTCTGTGTGATTATTTAGCTAGTTAGTAAATAAATAATTAAGCCAATTTATGTATTGCTGAATCATCATTTAGCCTAAGGTTCATGCAGATTTATGAAGTCAACGACGTTCAGATTGAGACTGATATGAAGTAATAATAATTCATAATTGACTTGTATTGATGTAAGAGATATTTATATCTTTAGAGTTTAAGTCGGGAGATATTAACTCATTAAATAACTTTTCCTGTGGTGCCCCAAGATTGCTAATGAGATAATTGTTACATGATTCATTTAATCACGTAATAATTAAACATAGTTAATTGATTTGATAAAATAACAGTCATCACATTAATGGAAGTCAGGTCACGACAAGAGTCAGACAGCCAGGGAAGACCAGTCTACAGAGCTCAGGTGAATTTTGCAGTATAATAAAAATATCAGTGAATGATACAAAGTTACATCTTGAATTAATGGGGAGACCTACAGTAGCTACAGGACAGCAACTTAAGCTTAAAGCTACAGTCTGGAATCTGGGAAATAATAGTAATTATTTAACCATTCATTATATTCTTGGATAATATAATGGATAAATGTACAGCAAGGTTATTATTTGTCATGCCTCATTTTATGGGGATCAGTTGGTGGCAGGGGTCTCAGCAGGCTCATGCAGCCAAGGAAGACCAGTCTGTGATCGAGGTGAGGTGAATTTTTACAGATACAACACTTTATTCTCTCTGAGCAGCAAACACTGGACAAGCCAGATACTTGTTTAAGGCAGTCTGACAAACCTCCAAAGTTGATTTCCAAACTGTATCAAGGGTTGACCGAGGCTTTCCCCGATGACACAAAACCCGTAAAACAAAAATGTGAGGAAGACCTGGGAGAAGCTATTGATGATGACTGGATACAGATATGTTTGACATAAATTACTGCAGTTTAAGGCATCAAAGGAGCATACTATATGCCAGAGAAACAGAATTACATGCTTTCAGAAATGTCATTCCTCTGCTGGAGCTGTAAAACACAAAAGGGGACATACTTGCATACGTTATGGTCTTGTGGAGGCTGGCAGAGTTCTGGCAACGAGTATGTTCTTTTATCTCAGCATGTCTACAGATTTTCCCTTCTCCCTGTTTTTGTTTGCTTGGAAATGTTGATACTGGAGACTTATCTGAAGCTGCCAGTTGAGGACTTGTGAGGTGTCTGTTTCTCAAACTAGACACTCTAATGTACTTGTCCTCTTGCTCAATCCTCTTTCTATTCTGGTTAAGGCCAGTTTGCGCTGTTCTTTGTAGGGAGTAGTACGCAGCGTTGTACCAGCTCTTCAGTTTCTTGTCAATTTCTCGCATGGAATAGCCTTAATTTCTCAGATCAAGAATAGATTGACGAGTTTCAGAAGAAAGGTCTTTGTTTCTGGCCATTTTGAGTCTGTAATCGAATCCACAAATGCTGATGCTCCAGACACTCAACTAGTCTAAGAAGTACATTTTTATTGCTTCTTTAATCAGCACAACAGTTTTCAGCTAACATAATTGCAAAAGGGTTTTCTAATGATCAATTAGCCTTATAAAATTATAAACTTGGATTAGCTAACACAACGTGCCATTGGAACACAGGAGTGATGGTTGCTGATAATGGGCCTCTGTACGCCTATGTAGATATTACATAAAAAATCAGCCGTTTCCATCTACAATAGTCATTTACAACATTAAAAACCTCTTATGGCTGCAAGCCCGAGGTCGGTACACCTATGACAACATCCCCCACCCCCCCCACACTGATTAGCATCGCTAGCATAGCGTCACAATTAAATAGTAGCATCTAAATATCATTAAATCACAAGTCCAAGACACCAAATGAAAGATACAGATCTTGTGAATAAAGCCACTATTTCAGATTTTTAAAATGTTTTACAGGGAAGACAAAATATGTAAATCTATTAGCTAACCACGTTAGCAAAAGACACCATTTTTCTTTGTCCACCATTTTTTCTCTCCACCAGTAGCTATCACCAATTCGGCCAAATAAAGATATTGATAGCCACTAACCAAGAAAAAACCTCATCAGATGACAGTCTGATAACATATTTATTGTATAGGATAGGTTTTGTTAGAAAAATGTGCATATTTCAGTTATAAATCATAGTTTACAATTGCACCCACCATCACAACTCGACTAGAATAAATACACAGAGCAACGTGTATTACCTAATTACTAATCATAAAACATTTCTTAAAAATACACAGCTCACAGCAATGGAAAGACACAGATCTTGTGAATTCAGACAATATTTCAGATGTTCTAAGTGTTTTACAGCGAAAACACAATAAATCGTTATATTAGCATACCACATGTGCAAACGTTACCAGAGCATTGATTCTAGCCAAAGAGAGCGATAACGTAATCATCGCCAAAATATATTAATTTTTTCACTAACCTTCTCAGAATTCTTCCGATGACACTCCTGTAACATCATATTACAACATACATATAGAGTTTGTTCGAAAATGTGCATATTTAGCCACAAAAAACCGTGGTTATACAATGACAAAACTAGCAAAACTAGCCTGAAAATGTCGGGCGCCATATTTGACAGTGATCTTGTCTCATGATTAACTATTCATAAACTTGACTAAAAAAATATAAGTTGGACAGCTATCGAAAGACAAATTAGTTCTTAATGCAATCGCTGAATTACATTTCTAAAATTATCCTTACTGTGCAATACAGGGTTCGCCAAGCGAAGCTATACCAAAGAAAATGGCGGAATATGCGTTTAAAATTTTTCGACAGAACAACGATTTATCATCTTAAATATTTCTTACTATGAGGTGATCTTCCATCAGAATCTTGGGCAATGTATCCTTTCTTGGGTCTAATCTTCTTTTGGTCGAAAGATGTCCTCTTGTCCGTCGAAATGCCCACTAACGTTCGACCGGTACTGGAAACGTGCCCGGCGCTTCAAAGTGCATCACCAAGAATTGCCTCAAAATCGCACTAAACGGATATAAATTGCTATAAAACGGTTTAAATTAACTACCTTATGATGTCTTTAACACCTATAACGAGTAAAAACATGACCGTCGAAATATTACTGGCTAAACCCAAGCTTGGAAAGAGAGCAGGTCCAACGTACATCGTGCGTCAGGCGCAGCAGGAAAAGAACGGTACATCCGGTCTTTGGCGTTTTATACAGGCCCTGATTGCGCAATCGACTCCATTCAAATTGTCACCTCTTACTGACATCTAGAGGAAGGCGTAGGCAGTGTTTGTAGCATCATAGCCTTCACAGGGACTTATGAACTGACCTGGGAGCAGGGGCCAAGATTTCTAAAATCTCACTCCATATCAGGAAAAGTGCTGTAGAATGAGTTCTGTTCCACTCAGAGACATAATTCAAACGGCTATAGAAACTAGAGAGTGTTTCCTATCCAATAATAACAATAATATGCATATTGTACGAGCAAGAATTGAGTACGAGGCCGTTTGAAATGGGCACCTTAAACAGAGCTACTCAATACTGCCCCTGCAGCCATAAAAAGTTAACAATGTCTATACAGTACTGTATTTCTGGTCAATTTGATCTTATTTTAATGGACCAAAAATGTTGCTTTTTTTTCAAAAACATGGACATTTCTAAGTGACCCCAAACCTTATATATGTATATGTATTATAATATATATATATATATATATATATATATATATATATATATATATATATATATATATATATATATATATTGTTTTTATAAATCACATAGAAATACTTGTCATTTTATTTGTATTATAACTAGTACGAAATATATCGATAATTGTGCAAAGTTATAATTTTTACCCCAATTATTCATTTACAATGTATGCAGAACGGAATTATTCTGTCCAAAAAACATTTGACCCGGAAGTACTTATATATTTTTTCCTGCTTCACAGCTGTGTGAGTGTAAACACCAACCGGATGCTTCAAATTTATACATCCGGTGAAACATCTGTTTCTGTCTGATGGGACTGGCTCAGTGCGTATCCTCCTAGGAACATGGCCGATGGTTAGTTAATGCTGGTGCTTAACCCGATGAAAGACTCAAAACTCTTTTGCTACATGAGAAGGTACAAGAAAAAGGAGTTCAAACTTGGCAAGGTGGTTAGCTAGCTAGCTACGGTAGATCGAGAGGGTGTTGCTTGCTGGAGAAAAGGAAAACAACATGGCGGCATTGGAGCTCGAATGGATCCCAGAGACGCTGTACAACACTGCTATATCAGCAGTGGTGGACAATTACAGTCGATCGCGAAGGGATATTCGTTGCATCCCTGAGAATATTCAATTTGATGTGTATTACAAGGTACGTTCATAGTCTAGTTTGCTAACTATATAACGTGATGTTCGCGAGATGTGACTCGTTTTAGCTAACCTTAGCTATCAAACGCTTTGCAAAGCAAATCAACTGATTACTTGCTATCCTGCTATTTAACAAGCTTAACCATAAACCAAAGACTAATAGCCATCTGACGACAAATTGTTTGTTAACATGTCTTAAAAGTGCATTTCTTGCTGAAGTCCTAGATAGTAGCACATGTGTTCATGATTTTAATTGGGGGTGTCTCTAACCATCTTATGTTTGTGATCTGTGAAAACATTGTGTTTTGGACAGTAGTTAGTGGGATCTCACACTCATATTCTGCATGTTGATAATCATTCTCTGACACTCCTGTCCTTTTTTGCTTTCATAACCTGTTTTCATGTTTCCCAAGCTGTACCAGCAGGGTCGGCTCTGCCAGCTGGGGGGAGAGTTTTGTGAGCTGGAGGTGTTTGCCAAAGTTCTACGGGCATCTGATAAAAGGTACTTGTTTGGTTCTGTATAGGTCGTTATCAATCAAATGTCACAATATGGTGCAGAGCATTCCATTTGGCTGCTGGGGGGCATGGCTCTGCTAAAACCATTGACAACTGCGTGATGTTTAAGGAATTGATAAATATATAACAAATACATGTTATAACTAGGTCTATTTGGTTTCAATATAATCAACTCTTGAATAGCATAGATAGATCTATGAATTTCATTTGATTCCACATTTAGCTCTATTAGAGTTATACAGCAAGTAACTGCATGCTTTTCATGATCAGTAAACATCAATTGATCATGTCATTTCAGATATGTGAGGGTAACTTATCCATTTGGCATGTAACTAGCTAAGCAAATTTATGTCATTTATCATTTAGCTTGCTTCATCAGAGATTAGGCTTTTGGAAAGAGCCTGACACTGGCAAGTCCTGGTAATGTTGTCATTAATTGTTGTCAGTAATGATCTGTTATTAGCTAGCTAGCCAATTTGCAGACTGACGTGGTCCATCAGTCATGCCTGTCAGCAGCAATCGGGATTAAACACTCTTGAAAACAATGTTGAAAAGGGGATAATGTTAACTTCAATAGGTAGTCCTGCTTGTTGCCTTTGGAGTTCAGAGTGGACCAACTTAAACTCAATCATATGTTTGACATCTTAAATGATCGTGCCCCAAGTTATATGAAAAAACCACATTGATATGGTCTATAACCAGCACAGTTACAATACCAGAGCTAGTGTTATGTCTTGTAAAATCACAAGAGTTAACAGTACTGCTAGGAGCACTTTTTTTCTCTACAGACATTTGTCTATGGAATAGCCTCCCCTTGGAGATCAAGCAATGAAAAAGTAGAATTGCTTTAAAAAGCAGGCAAAGGTTGTCCAACTAAGAGAAACCACTCCACTGTCTTCTTGTGCCCTTACTGCTGGTCAGGTTTATTTATTTGAAAGATGGGTATGATTGTTTTTAAGATTAGAAAATGTGTAATGAATATGTTTTGTTTTTTAAGGTTAAGGAAAAGTGCAATGAAAATTGCCACTTTAGGATGTTAATATAAATGATTGTATTCATTGTTTGTTATTTTGGATTGCCTTTTAATAATAATGTGTTACAGTTTTTACCATCGAGGACCACTTTGGAAACAAGTTTTTTGATTCTTACTTTTAAGTGCTATCCTTTGGGTCCACATTGTAAATGTTTCTGTATATCTCTCTAACTCAAATAAATTAAATTCACTCAAATATCCAATTAATGTTGGCCAATATTGAACGATTTTGTGAGGCTACCCACACATATCTGAAATTACATTATCAAATTATGTTTACTGAAAAGCATGCAGTTAATTGCTGTATAACTCTGATAGATCTAAATGTGCGCAATTGTGTTGCATGGTATAATCAGACATTTGTCGTTCGGACTATGCTCACCAAGAGTTGATGATATTATAACAAAATAGTTAACATTTTTATTTAACGATCCCTTGAAAACTGCAGGCAGTTGTCAATGGTTTTAGCAGAGCTGGGGATCTCCTTGCCCCCCTGAAGGCAAATCAAAATCTCTGCACCTAATTGTGCTGTTTTATTGATAATGACCTATAGAGTGGTGAGGAGGAGGAGTTTACCGTGTCCGGAAGTGACTTCACCATTAATTTTCTGTATTCAGGGTTCACTCGAACATCGTTTTAAGCTTTCTTTTACTATTGACAGTTAGAGCTGATTTTAGGATTGTATATTCACTCTCTGAATTGTTTAATCAAACTTTTCAAGTCAGCTCCTGATATCAGGGCATATAAACTTAAATATGTCCAGTTTTCGTCCTCATTGCCAAACTTCATAAATACTGCACCCCCAACTTCAAAACTCCTTTGCTAGTTATACAATCATGTAACTAAGAAATATTCTTGAAATACATGTAAAAAATTATTTATTGTTTTGTTGAATAGTCATGGCTGGTTATCATTGCTACTTAACGCGGATCCAAGTTCAGTTTTGCGATCCATTGGCATAGGGTTAGCTGGATGTTTCTAACTGGTCTTGAAACTGTGACAACGGGCATCCTCTCCCCGCTTAGCTCGATGGGATATGTAGGGATTTTTTCAACACAGCCACATATGTACACAGACTTGTACCCTTATTTTTTTTTTAAACTTGATTTAAATCAGACTTTATTAATATAATGAGTAATCCAGGAATGTCAAGTTAATTGACACGAGAAAATAGCGACTCTACAGAGCACAATGACTACAATGAATGGATAAATTACTTCTGGACATGAAGGAGCCACGGAGCGCCTCCTCACCACGCAATAGGAATCTGACCCCATAATTACGTGAAATGAAAGGGATCTGACAAGAGCCTTAAGCCAATGTTGAATGCCCTTGTCACACATTGACAGATGAGCCTTTATGCTGCTGTTCTCATGTACAGTTGAAGTCGGAAGTTTACATCCACTTAGGTTGGATTCATTAAAACTCGTATTTCAACCACTCCACAAATTTCTTGTTAACAAACTATAGTTTTGGCAAGTTGGTTAGCCATGTACTTTGTGCATGACACAAGTCATTTTTGACTTATAGATGCCACCCGTTAGATAAAATACGGAACGGTTCCGTATTTCACTGAAAGAATAAACGTCTTGTTTTCGAGATGATAGTTTCCCGGATTCGACCATATTAATGACCTAAGGCTCGTATTTCTGTGTGTCATTATGTTATAATTAAGTCTATGATTTGATAGAGCAGTCTGACTGAGCGGTGGTAGGCAGCAGCAGGCACGTAAGCATTCAGTCAAACAGCACTTTCCTGCGTTTTGCCAGAAGCTCTTCGCTGTGCTTCAAGCATTGAGCTGTTTATGACTTCAAGCCTATCAACTCCCGAGATTAGGCTGGTGTAACCGATGTGAAATGGCTAGCTAGTTAGCGGGGTGCGCGATAATAGCGTTTCAAATGTCACTCGCTCTGAGACTTGGAGTAGTTATTCCCCTTGCTTTGCATGGGTAACGCTGCTTCGAGGGTGGCTGTTGTCGTTGTGTTCCTGGTTCGAGCCCAGGTAGGAGCGAGGAGAGGGATGGAAGCTATACTGTTACACTGGCGATACTAAAGTGCCTATAAGAACATCCAATAGTCAAAGGTTAATGAAATACAAATGGTATAGAGTAATTCCTATAATAACTACAACCTAAAACTTCTTACCTGGGAATATTGACGACTCATGTTAAAAGGAACCACCAGCTTTCATATGTTCTAATGTTCTGAGCAAGGAACTTAAACGTTAGCTTTTTTACATGGCAAATATTGCAGTTTTACGTTCTTCTCCAACACTTTGTTTTTGCATTATGTAAACCAAATTGAACATGTTTCATTATTTATTTGAGACTAAATTGATTTTATTGTTGTATTATATTAAGTTAAATTAAAAGTGTTCATTGTTCATTCAGTATTGTTGTAATTGTGATTATTACAAATATATATAAAAAATTGGCCGATTTAATCGGTATCGGCTTTTTTTGGGTCCTCCAATAATCGGTATCGGTGTTGAAAAATCATAATCGGTCGACCTCTAGTCCAGAGTAGTGATGCTAGTCGGGCAGGCAGGTGAGGGCAGCGATCGGTTGAAGAGCATGCATTTAGTTGTACTAGCATTTAAGAGCAGTTGGAGGCCATGGAAGGAATGTTGAATGGCGTTGAAGCTCGTTTGGAGGTGTCCAAAGAAGGGCCAGATGTATACAGAATGGTGTCGTCTGCGTAGTGGTGTCGAGATTCAATGTAAGGATTTGTGAAAAACTGAGTTTAAATGTATTTGGCTATGGTGTATGTAAACTTCTGACTTCAACTGTATGTTTGTATCACATCTTTATGCCCTGTCTTTGTATGTGTGCCTGCAGACACCTCCTGCACCACTGCTTCCAGGCCCTGATGGATCATGGGGTGAAAGTCGCCTCCGTCCTGGCCAACTCCTTCAGCCGCCGCTGCTCCTACATTGCAGAGTCTGATGCCCATGTGAAAGTGAAGGCCATTCACTTTGGCTTTGTTTTAGGTAGGCCCCTGCACCCATCAACTTTCCTCACTTTTCTTCAACTTTTGTGTCTGGTTGTACTAATGTTGACCCTGTCCTGTAGGTGGCTTTCTGTCTGACGCAGGCTGGTATGGCGATGCAGAGAATGTGTTTCTGGCGTGTTTGCAGCTGTGCACACTGCATGACGAGGTTCTGCACTGGTACCGTGCTGTGGAGTGCTGTGTCAGGTCAGTTGGTCCCAGAGAGTTAGTATATTCTGTTCTGATTCTAGTTCTATGGCTGGTAACTCCTAGTTTGTATTTGCCCACAAAAGCTTAGTAGACTCAACACTTTATCTTAGGTTGCTTCATGTCCGGAATGGCAACTGCAAGTACCATCTTGGTGAAGAGACTGTCAAGTTGGCCCAGCTGTACATGGACAAACTGGCCAAACATGGTCATCAGGCCAACAAAGCTGCACTCTATGGAGAGCTGTGTGCTCTGCTCTTTGCTAAGAGCCTTTATGATGAGGTATTTTGCCTTAAAGAGATATTGTATATCAAGTGGTTGTTAGATTTTTTTGGTGTTCTGGTTTTTCATGTAGAAATCATCACCTATATCATGTCTTGTGCAGGCCTACAGGTGGTGCATAGAGGCAATGAAAGAGATCACAGTGGGTTTGCCTGTTAAGGTTGTGGTAGATGTCCTAAGGCAGGCTTCCAAGGTATGAGTGCTCCCTTTTCCTGTGTTAGACTATGAATGGATAAACAAATACTTTTTGAGATGTTCCCTACGGTCACATGAGCCACTGTAACGCTGTATTGGTAATTTATGCTGCCTCAGACTGTAGTTGGCACTTAGCGTGGTTTCATGTGTTTGGACCTACAGGCCTGTGTAGTAAAGAGGGAGTTCAGGAAGGCAGAGCATCTGATAAAGCATGCTGTTTTCCTGGCACGGTAGGTTAGTTTCACAACACTGTGTGTTGTAAAATGTATAAGCTAGTATTTGTCTGTCTCCTTCACTAATGTCTGTTTCCTTATTGTTTTGCAGTGAGCATTTTGGACACAAGCATCCCAAATATTCAGACACTCTCCTTGATTATGGGTTTTATTTGCTGAATGTGGATAACATCTGCCAATCAGTTGCAATATACCAGGTGAGAGAGTTGGTCTGAGATGTACAGTTGAAGTCGGAAGTTTACACACACTTAGGTTGGAATTAAAACTCGTTTTTCAACCACTCCACAAATTTCTTGTTTATTAACTATAGTTTTGGCAAGTCGGTTAGGACATCTACTTTGTGCATGACACAAGTCATTTTTCCAACAATTGTTTACAGAGATTATTTCACTTATTGTGGGAAGCTTGTGGAAGACTACCCGAAATGTTTGACCCAAGTTAAACAATTTAAAGGCAATGCTACCAAATACTAATTGAGTGTATGTAAACGTCTGACCCACTGGGAATGTGATGAAAGAAATAAAAGCTGAAATAAATAATTTTCTCTACTATTATTCTGACATTTCACATTCTTAAAATAAAGTGGTGATCCTAACTGACCTAAAACAGGGATTTTTTTATGAGGATTAAATGTCAGGAATTGTGAAAATCTGAGTTTAAATGTATTTAGCTAAGATGTATGCAAACTTCCGACTTCAACTGTAGATAGACAGCAGAGAGGGGAGGTGTGTCAAATGTGTGATATTGAAACTGTGTTAATATTCCAGACGGCTCTAGATATCCGGCAGTCGGTTTTCGGGGGAAAGAATATCCATGTGGCCACAGCACACGAGGACCTGGCATACTCCTCCTATGTGCATCTGTACAGTTCTGGCAAATTTGACAATGCACTGTGAGTAATCGTTTTGTCACCATTGAGACAATGACTTATCAATGACCCAAGCCCACCTCAGCTAATCTCTACCATTGTGACGCAGAGTTGTCATAATGCTTCAGCAAATGTACATTACACCAGGGGCGTCAGTAGACACAATATAAGTAACCTAATTGATGTCCCTTTAACTGCCCTGAATGCCTCTACTGATCCTACAGCTATTGCATGCAGTAATCATGTGCCTTTGAACTAGATTTATACTGTTAGCATTGAGCCGGTGAGCCCTAGGAGGAAGTCCACTGTGAAGCGCACCCTGCACTAACACAAAGAACATGAGCACATCTACTGCTGCTAAGCTTCCCAATAAAGCAAGCAAGCATCCCAGAAGAAAAGTGCTCAAAATAGCCCACGTTTACATATGTAGCTTAGAAAACAAGGTTCATGAAATATATAATTTGCTAGAAACAGATGACATTCATATTCTGACTATTTCTGAAACTCATTTAGATAATACCTTTGATACAGTTGTAGCAGTACAAGGTTATAACATTTACAGAAAATATAGAAATGCCAATGGTGGAGGTGTTGCTGTTTATATTCAGAACCACATTCCTGTAAAGATTAGAGAGGATCTCATGTTAAATACTGTTGAAGTAATATGGCTACAGGTTCATCTGCCTCACTTAAAGCCCATTCTAGTGTGAAGCTGCTATAGATCACCAAGTGCAAACAGTCAGTATCTGGATAACGTGTGAAATGCTTGATAATGTATGTGATATCAACAGAGGTATATTTTCTGGGTGATTTAAATATTGGTTTTCATCAAGCTGCCCACTCATGAAAAAGCTTCAAACTGTAACCAGTGCCTGCAACCAGGTTCAGGTTATCAGTCAACCTACCAGGGTAGTTACAAACAGCACAGGAATGAAATCATCAACATGTATTGATCACATCTTTACTAATGCTGCAGATATTTGCTTGAAAGCAGTATCCAGATCCATCGGATGTGGTGATCACAATATTGTACCCATATCTACGAAAACCAAAGTTCCAAAGGCTGGGCCTAATATAGTGTATAAGAGGTCATACAAGAAGTTTTGTAGTGATTCCTATGTTATTGATGTAAAGAAGATGTTGGTCCGTGGTGTGTAATGAGGAGAAAACAGACAATGCACTTGACATATTTATGAAATTGCTTATTCCAGTTACTAATAAGCATGCACCCATTAAGAAAATGACTGTGAAAACTGTTAAATCCCTGTGGATTGATTAGGAATGGAAAAATTGTATGGTTGAGAGGGATGAGGCAAAAGGAGTGGCAAATAAGTGCATTTGGCTATACAACCGATTGGCAAACTTATTGCAAATTGAGAAATCATGTGACTAAACTGAATAAAAAGAAACTACACTATGAAACAAAGATAAATGAAATAAAGAATGATAGTAAAAAGCTTTGGAGCACCAAGGATTCGCACGTTTTTCCCCCAATTTTCGCCTAAAATGACATGCCCAAATCTAACTGCCTGTAACTCAGGACCTGAAGCAAGCATATGCATATTCTTGATACCATTTGAAAGGAAACACTTTTAAGTTTGGGGAAATGTGAAATGAATGTAGGAGAATATAACAAATTAGATCTGGTAAAAGATAATACAAATACAAACATGTTTTTTTTGTTAATTTTCAGCCCAGGCACAATTTAGGTTTTGGCCACTAGATGTCAGCAGTGTATGTGCAAAGTTTTAGACTGATCAAATTAACCATTTAATTTTAGTTCCAAATTTTGTATCAAGACTGCCTAATTGGTTTATTAATACATTTTCAAGTTCATAACTGTGCACTCTCCTCAAACAATAGCATGGTATTCTTTCACTGTAATAGCTACTGTAAATCGGACAGTGCAGTTAGATTATCAAGAATGTAAGCTTTCTGCTGATATCAGATATGTCTATGTCCTGGGAAATGTTCTTGTTACTTACAACCTCATGCTAATCGCATTAGCCTACGTTAGCTCAACCGTCCCAAGGTCGGGATACCAATTCTGTAGAGGTTAAATGACATTTTTGGGGAAAAGGCCTCCATCATTCTTTGAATAAGATTCATCACAAAACCATCTGATATTGCCAACTACTTTAATGTTGAAAAGATGGCGCCGGAGAAGAAGGCTGACGTTTTACATGTTCCTATCCAATTGTGTTTTTTTTTTGTTTCTTTGTGTTTAACTTATTTTTTTACTTATTTTGTACATAATGTTGCTGCTACTGTCTCTGATGACCGAAAATAACTTCTGGAAACCAGAACTGCGATTAATCACCACGAACTGGCAGAATCCTTTATTTCCTTTAAATAACCTGACGTGAATGACATACTGCTTTCCCGGGAACAGGCCCAGATCCCCGTCATTTGCGTGAAGAGAAGGCAGAGAAAAAGGGGCCAGAGGGCGGCCTGCCTTCTGAGAATTCTTAGACGATCGAATAAACTCCCACTGCCTTCCATTCTGCTAGCAAACGTGCAATCTTTGGGAAAATAAAATCGATGACCTATGCGGCAGATTAAACTATCAACGGGACATTCAAAACTGTAATATCTTATTCTTCACGGAGTCGTGGCTGAACGACGACATTATCAACATACAGCTGGCTGGTTATTCGCTGTATCGGCAGGATAGAACAGCTGCGTCTGATAAGACCAGGGGCGGCGGACTATGTATTTTTGTAAATAACAGCTGGTGCACAATATCTAAGGAGTCTCAAGGTTTTGCTCGCCTGAGTTAGTGTGGTCTACAGCTTATCATGAGATACTCTATCTACAGTGGTTGCTCCACTAAAGGTTTTGCAATTATGCTGTGGGATTTAGAGGTAATTTGTGGTTTAGTACGGTACCCTGCGTCACCACTTCATTGCTCCAGACCAGCGCAAGGGGGAGTTAGAGCACTGATTATGCTTTTGGGTCCTACTGTGTATCTAACTGACAATGAATGGGTGACATACAGTGGGGCAAAAAAGTATTTAGTCAGCCACCAATTGTGCAAGTTCTCCCACTTAAAAAGATTTTCTCACTCATTTTATGTTATTTGAAAACAAAATCGTCTCCAAAATATAATTTTTTAAACAAAGCGATTTATTATTATTAATTTAGAATTATATTAAATCTCCTTGGATATTCTCACAGATATATTATTAACCCTGTTATTAGCAGGACTATATATATTGGTCATGGCTCCTGAGTGACGCACAATAGGATTTCCTTGCAGTTCTCCAGCTGTATCCACTGAAAGCACGTGAGGTTCAAGGCACGAGGGCAATAGGCATGGGATGGGCCGCAGAGCCGTGCACAGAAGACGGACCTAGCCAATGGGGAAGGGAGGAGGGGGCTGGACCCCCACCACACTGGGTAGTACAGAGCAACACTCTTTTAAGGGGCATTGCACTAATAATGGCGCTGACTAGGGAAACGTTTCCCCTGTTCTAGCAGGTAGTTGGACAATAGATTTGCATAGATGGAGGGTAGGGGGAGAATTCTATCGTCAAATCTATTTGTAAGTTAACTTAGAACCTAAGTATTAATATTATTATTATGCATCACATCTGACCGTGATTGGGAGTCCCATAGGGCTGCGCACAATTGGCCCAGTGTTTCTCTCCCTCTAAAAACTGAAAAATGTTTTGGCCTTTATTCAGATTACAATCGCTCACTATTGTTTTTTTGAAAAAGAAATAACCTCCAAAATATCGTTATATATTATCAAGTTAATGGCACAGTCATATAGCGGGCACCTACATAAAGCTGACTGACTCACTCATTCATGGCTTTAGATCAAAATAAATAAGTACCAACATTCTTTCTGATAGTCTTTTAATAAAGAAATGTTTTGGTTATCCTGACCTGGACAGCATGTACGATATTATAATAGCCCATTTATGTTATTAGCAGGCTATTAGCAGGACAATATACCTTTACCAACACCTCTCTGTATTTTGATACTTTGTGGATGGGGCCTTCAGAGTGGCACACTGCAAAATGCATTGCTACAGATGCAGGTTCGATACCCGTGCCGGCCACCACCGGGAGACGCACGAGGCGGCTTTTGGTTTTAATTTAGAATCCTTCAATCCTCAGTTTTTCTTGGAATAGAAACACCATAACATTAATCAAATTAATTAAGCAAGTACCTGTCAAGATTTTGGACACACCTACTCGTTCCAGGGTTTCTTTATTTTTTACATTTTCTACATTGTAGAATAATAGTGAATACAACACAACTAATGAAATAACAAGTTCTTATTTACAAGGACAGGCTACTCCTTCCTCTCCGTCGGGGAATTAAACCCCGGGCCCGCACGACTCGGGGACTCCCGACCGTCAAGTTGTACAGCGCTATAATTTCCATAGAATTCTGCGGCACCACACAAGCTGTGCTGCAGTACGCTGCAACTTTTAAAGGACGAACCACCGTATCTACCCAGAGATTTTCCATCTGTATTTTTCGTAGCTGTCTACATACCACCACAGACTGATGCTGGCACTAAGACTGCACTCATTGAGCTGTATTCCGCCATAAGCAAACAGGAAAATGCTCACCAGAGGCGGCGCTCCTCGAGGCCGGGGACTTTAAGGCAGGGAAACTTAAATCGGTCTAAATTTCTATCAGTATGTTAAATATGCAACAAGAAGAAAAAAATCTTTAGACCACCTTTACTCCACACACAGAGACGCATACTAAGCTCGCCCTCCATTTGGCAAATCTGACCATAATTCTATCCTGATTCCTGCTTACAACCAAAAATGAAAGCAGGATGCACCAGTGACTCGGTCAGATGAAGCAGATGCTAAGCTACAAGACTGTTTTGCTAGCACAGCCTGGAATATGTTCCGGAATTCCTCCAATGGCATTGAGGAGTACACCACATCAGTCATTGGCTTCATCAATAAGTGCATTGATGACGTTGTCCCCACAGTGACCGTACGTACATACCCCAACCAGAAGCCATGGATTACAGGCAACATCCACAACTGAGCTGAAGTCTAGAGCTACCGCTTTCAAGTAGCGGGACTCTAACCCGGAAGCTTATAAGAAATCCCACTGACGAACCATCAAACGGGCGAAGCGCCAATACAGGACTAAGATCGAATCGCACTACACCGGCTCTGACGCTCGTCGGATGTGGCAGAGCTTGCAAACCATTAGACTACAAAGGGAAGCACAGCCGAGAGCTGCCCAGTGACACAAGCCTACCAGGCGAGCTAAACTACTTCTATGCTCGCTTCGAGGCAAATATCACTGAAACCTGCATGAGAGCACCAGCTGTTCCGGAAGACTGTGTGATCATGCTCTCCGCAGCCAATGTGAGTAAGACCTTTAGACAGGTCAACATTCACAAGGCCGCAGGGCCAGACGAATTACCAGGACGTGTACTGCAAGCATGCGCTGACCAACTGGCAAGTGTCTTCACTGACTTTTTCAACCTCTCCCTGTCCGAGTCTGTAATACCAACATGTTTTATGCTGACCACCATAGTCCCTGTGCACAAAAACACTAAGGTAACCTGCCTAAATGACTACCGACCCGTAGCACTCACATCTGTAGCCATGAAGTGCTTTGAAAGGCTGGTCATGGCTCACATCAACACCATTATCCAAGAAGCCCTAGACCCACTCCAATTTGCATACTGCCCTAACAGATCCACAGATGATGCAATCTCTATTGCACTGCCCTTTCCCACCTGGACAAAAGGAACACCTATGTGAGAATGCTATTCATTGACTACAGCTCAGCGTTCAACACCATAGTGCCCTCAAAGCTCATCAATAAGCTAAGGACCCTGGGACTAAATACCTCCCTCTGCAACTGGATCCTGGACTTCCTGACGGGCTGCCCCCCAGGTGGGAAGGGTAGGTAACAACACATCCGCCACGCTGATCCTCAACACAGGGACCCCTCGGGTGCGTGCTCAGTCCCCTCCTGTACTTCCTGTTCACTCATGACTGCACGGCGAGGCATGACTTCAACACCATCATTAAGTTTGCTGATGACACAACAGTGGTAGGCCTGATCAACGACGAGACAGCCTATAGGGAGGAGGTCAGAGACCTGGCCATGTGGTGCCAGGAAAACAACCTCTCAATGTGATCAAGACAAAGGAGATGATTGTGGACTACAGGAAAAAGAGGACCGAGCACGCACCCATTCTCATCGACGGGGCAGGTTGAGAGCTTCAAGTTCCTTGGGGTCCACATCACCAACACACTAACATGGTCCAAGCACACCAAGACAGTCGGGAAGAGGGCACAACAAAACATTTTCCCCCTCAGGAGACTGAAAAGATTTGGCATGGGTCCTCAGATCCTCAAAAGGTTATACAGCTGCACCATCGAGAGCATCCTGACTGGTTGCATCACTGCCTGGTATGGCAACTGCTCGGCCTCCGATCGCAAGGCACTACAGTGTGTAGTGCGTACAGCCCAGTACATCACTGGGGAAAAGCTTCCTGCCATCCAGGACCTCTATATCAGGCGGTGTCAGAGGAAGGCCTTAAAAATTGTCAAAGACTCTAGCCACCCTAGTCATAGACTGTTCTCTCTGCTACCACACGTCAAGCGGTACCGGAGCGCCAGGTCTAGGTCCAAGAGGCTTCTAAACAGCTTCTACCCCCAAGCTATAAGACTCCTGAACATTTAAACAAATGGCTACCAAGACCATTTGCGTTGCCCCCTCTCTTTTACACCACTGCTACTTTGTTATTATTTATGCATGGTCGCTTTAATAACTCTACCTACAAGTACATATTACCTCGACTAACCGGTGCCCCCGCACATTGACTCTGTATCGGTACCCCCCTGTAAATAGCCTCGCTATTATTTTACTACTGCCTTTTAATTAATTGTTACTTCTTATTCGTATTTTATTTTATTTTTTAAACTGCATTGTTGGTTATCGGGTCGTAAGTAAGCATTTCATTTCACTGTGACTAATTAAAATTGTGACTAATTAATGTGACTAATTAAAATTTTATTCAATTTTTTTAATTTGGCAAGATTTGCAAACTTAGGCATGACATGCCAGCAACAAATGCTGACACTACATATCCAAGTAGATCTGACCAAATTATGAAAGACAAGCATTGTAATTTTGAATTCTGTGAAGTTAGTGTGGAAGAGGTGAAAAAATGATTGTTGTCTATCAACAATGACAAGCCACCGGGGTCGGACAACTTGGATGGAACATTACTGAGGATAATAGCGAATGATATTGCCACTCCTATTTGCCATATTTTCAATTTAAGCCTACTAGAATGTGTGTGCCCCCAGGCTTGGAGGGAAGCAAAAGTAATTCCGCTACCTAAGACTAGTGAAGTCCCCTTTACCAACCCTTAGTAAGCTTTTGGAAAAAATAGTGTTTGACCAGACAATGCTTTTACAGTAAACAAATTGATAACGAACTTTCAGCATGCATATAGAGAAGGACATTCAACAAGCACAGCACTTGCACAAATGACTGATGATTGGCTGAGAGAAATTGATGATAAAAAGATTGTGGGGGCTGTTTTGTTAGACTTCAGTGCAGCTTTTGACGTTATCAATCATTGTCTGTTGCTGGCAAAACGTATGTGTTATGGCTTTACACCCCCTGCTATATTGTGGATAAAGAGTTAAGCCAGAGTGTCTATGTATGCAGATGACTCAACGCTATACATGTCAGCTACTACAGCGACTGCAATGACTAAAAGACTTAACAAAGAGTCGCAGTTAGTTTGAGTGGGTGGCAAGGAATAAGTTAGTCCTAAATATTTCTAAAACTAAAAGCATTGTATTTGGGACAAATCATTCACTAAACCCTTAAACCTCAACTAAATCTTGTAATGAATAATGTGGAAATAAAGCAATTTGAGGTGACTAAACTGCTTGGACTAACCCTGGATTGTAAACTGTCATGGTCAAACATATTGATACCACAGTAGCTAAGATGGGGAGAAGGGTGTCCTTAATAAAGCGCTGTTCTGCATTCTTAACAGCACTATCAACAAGGCAGGTCCTACAGGCACTAGTTGTCACACCTGGACTATTGTTCAGTCGTGTTGTCAGGTGCCACAAAACAGGACTTAGGGAAATTGCAATTGGTTCAGAACAGGGCAGCACGGCTGGCCCTTGGATGTACACAGAGAGCTAATATTAATAATATGCACGTCAATCTCTCCTGGCTCAAAGTGGAGGAGATTGACTTCACCATTACTTGTATTTAAGAGGTTTTGACATGTTGAATGCACCGAGCTGTCAGTTTTAACTACTGGCGCACAGCTCGGACACCCATGCATACCCCACAAGACATGCCACGAGGTCTCTTCACAGTCCCCAAGTCCAGAACAGACTATGGAAGGCGCACCGTATTACATAGAGCCATGACTACATGGAACTCTATTCCACATCAAGTAACTCATGGAAGCAGTAAAATTAGATTTAAAAAACAGATTATAAAAAACACCTTATGGAACAGCGGGGACTGTGAAGCAACACAAACATAGGCACAGAGACACACACACATGATAACATACGCACTATACATACACATGGATTTAGTACTGTAGATATGTGGTAGTGGTGGAGTAGGGGCCTGAGGGCACAGTATGTTGTGAAATCTGTGAATGTATTGTAATGTTTTTAAAATGGAATAAACTGCCTTAATTTTTCTGGACCCCAGGAAGAGTAATGGGGATCCATAATAAATACAAATTCCACAGGGCTCGGCAATATACCATATTTTACTATATACACCGGTATTGATGCACGGACTGGTTTGGATTTTTACTTTGCCTTGTATAACGGTATTTTAATGTTTGGTTTGTTACTTTGCCTTGTATAACGGTATTTTAATGTTTGGTTTGTTAAGTGTGTAAATGCCACTCTGCCCCGTGTAATGTCCATTTTTATAGTTTATTCTGTTTGCTTCTTGAGTTGTCTCTCTCCCTCCTTCCACACACACCGAGCCCCACCCCATCATACCCTACTCATAAAGCATATTTAGAACTTTAATTATAAAAGAAATGTGAACAATATTGTGCTGATATTTAGGCCATGTCGCTCAGCCCTATGTCAACATCTCTTATGACCTTACATTTAGACCAAGGTACTTGGTTTCTATTCATGTTATGTACTCTTACTTGTATTTCAACCTCTGAAGTTCATGCAGGCCATGTTTGTGCTTTAGCTACTGATGTAACTGTGTCGCTGAGTTCAATCTGTTCCCCTGCTGTGCCCTCTGGGTATTTTGTGTACAGATTCCATGCAGAGCGGGCCATAGACATCATCACTCACATTCTCCCTGAGGATCATCTGCTGCTGGCCTCCTCCAAAAGAGTCAAAGGTAAAAACGGCTTTCACAACTATCTGTGTACTCCTGTTCCCCGGCCTCCGTGATGGGCACACGGATGTCTGTGAATCTCAAGGGTATCAAATACGTTCCACTGCGGTAGAGTAAATTAATGTAGAGGATTTGTTTTATCATGGAGGTGATGAGAGGTCTAATTTGGAGAATAAATAGATTGGATCAGTAGATATCTTTCATTTCCTAACTAACTTGTTCAGATGACCATCTGACTCTGTCCTCTTTCTGACTGTGTTGTGCTATTCCCTCAGCTCTGATCCTGGAGGAGATTGCGATTGACTGCCACAACAAGGAGACAGAGGAGAGGCTGCTCCAGGATGCCCATGACCTCCACCTCTCCTCTCTCCAGCTGGCCAAGAAAGCCTTTGGGGAGTTCAATGTTCAGACAGCGAAGCACTATGGCAACCTGGGCCGCCTCTACCAGTCCATGAGGAAGTTCAAGGTCAGATCATCCCTCCCTTTCATCCAAGTGTCTGTAGAAAACATGCAGTGGTTGACATCTGACACACTGTCATCCTATGCTCTGTCTGGTAAACTTCCATCCAAATCTTCTCCACACTGTTTACCAACCCTGTGATTTCACTTTGATAGCAGGAAGTGAATCCTCTTTCTAAGGAGGCTTAAATGTCACAGGGGCTCTGGGGTTTTATGGTAGTTGAAAATGCAGACCCCAAGGCTGTGGGTGACTGAGGTCTCACTTACCCTGTTTGTTTCAGGAGGCAGAGGAGATGCACATCAAGGCCATCCAGATCAAGGAGCAGCTTCTGGGTCAGGAGGACTATGAGGTGGCTCTGTCTGTGGGCCACCTGGCCTCTCTCTACAACTACGACATGAACCAGTATGAAGATGCAGAGAGGCTTTACCTGCGCTCCATTGCTATTGGTCAGTCTTCAGGCTAGATTGGGGTCTATTCTTCCCTTGTGTACTCTTCTTTTTTTGTAATCTATTCTTCCTCATTCTACCATCCTACATTCTTACTAGTGTGTGTGTGTGTTTCCCCCCTGCAGGTAAGAAGCTGTTTGGCGAGGGCTACAGTGGACTGGAATACGACTACAGGGGCCTAATTAAACTTTACAACTCTGTGGGGAACTATGAGAAAGTCTTTGAGTACCACAATATTTTATCCAATTGGAACCGGCTGAGGGACCGGCAGTTTGCTGTGGCTGATGCCTTAGAGGACGTAAACACCAGCCCCCAGGCCACCGGGGAGGTGGTGCAGTCCTTCCTACTGTCACAGAACAATGGGGCTGGCCCACCTGCTTAGGCTCACCACACAGACACACACATGCCCACACACTGATAGAAACGCTAAAGGTGTTCACGGCTCACTTACATTTGTTGAACACACCCTCTCCACATCAAGCTACATGGTTGGCCTTGCAATGGGACACCTGGCTATGGGAAAATGCACTATCGCCTGTGGAATGCATATAATCTAGTGTTTTTGTCCTCACTTTCGCTCCCAACGGGGGCATTCTCCTGTGATCAACCCGGTATTGAACATTTGATGGAAGGAACCTCTTGCCATCCACTTTGCATCACCTAACATTGCTTTCATCACCTTCAGTCTTCTGTAAGAGGAATTGAGAGAAGGGGGGGAAATAAAACAACAACATCATAGTGTGGTCTAGCTCTAGAATAGGAATCGGTTTGTTTTCGGCTTCATTTTTGGTCAGAGCTTGCCCTTTGTTGACCATTGGGATATCCCCTACAAGCATGGATGGAGCACCTTTTTGCTTTGGCCAATTATAAAGAGCAAGTTACTTTTTCTGGGTGGAATCCTTATTTTATTGTTCTAATGTCATGAGGGAGCTTTCATCCATGGACCAAATCTTCAGTTTCCTTTTTGTAACACCTGTTTCTGTCTCCATCTAAAGACGTTGGCACAGTCTTTATGCTTGTGGTTAAAGGTTGTCCGTGATTTGATGAATTTGCAATGCACCAGTGTGTGTGTTAAATTTGACCACAATTGTGCTCAGTAGATTTGTTGGTGTGCTGACGTGTAGTTTATTTGAAAGTGTACATAGGTACCTTTTTTTGAGGAATTAAAATGACAAGTATTTATAAGGAATTTCATAGAGCTAAACCAAAAACAAGTGAGCTTAAACCTGCTATTCAGATGACTTCTCAGACGGAGGTCCTCTGACATCGTCCCCAGGCTATTGTGCATATAAGCCTGGTACATCGATTCAAAGTTGGCCTTAGTGGGAGTGACCGTACTGAGTAAAGTATGTCATTTAATTTTAGCGAATCACACAACTGCGAGGCATGGCTCTGTGCTTGTGGTATGCTAGTGTACGGGGGAGGGTTAGGGGGAAGGTTGTGGGAGATGATTGGTTGGTAGATTAAGCCTATGCTACAGGAGTTTCTCCCGGGCATTCTGTACTGGCTAATGAAGGTCAAGTTTGACCCGTTGGACTACCAGACTCTTCAGGCATTTGGACTGAAGTGTCTATGAACGAGATTAGGGGTCCTCAAACACACCATTAACAATAGAATAGGCCTTGTGTTTTCATGTTAGAAACCATTTGTCTAGTGAAGGATTACCTATTCCAAAGTAATGTAGTAAGTACCCCATTGTGTATGGACTAGGTCAATGGAAATTATTGCCTTGTTTTTGAACAAATGTGTGTGTCTAATGGATGTTAATGTTACATGTGCTGTTATGTTTCAACTGAAGTCCAAGCCTTCGCCTTAAAGGACGATCAGCCAAAGGTGCTCTTGTTCTGGTTCTTAGCATGCTTGCTTTCCAAATACCCACACTGGAGAGAGACAGGAAGATCATATGTTTGACCTGACATACACTACCGTTCAAAAGTTTGGGGTCACTTAGAAATGTCCTTGTTTTTGAAAGAAAAGCTAATTTTTTTGTCCGTTAAAATAACATCAAATTGATCAGAAATACAGTGTAGACATTGTTAATGTTGTAAATTACTATTGTAGCGGGAAACGGTTTTCTAACACAGGAGTGATGGTTGCTGATAATGGGACTCTGTACGCCTATGTAGATATTCCATTAAAAATCTGCCGTTTACAGCTACAAAAGTCGTTTACAACATTAACAATGTCTACACTGTACTTCTGATCAATTTGATGGTATTTTAATGGACAAAAATTGTGCTTTTCTTTCAAAAGCAAGGACTTTTCTAAGTGACCCCATACTTGTGAACGGTAGTATACACTATATATACAAAAGTATGTGGACACCCCTTCAAATTAGGGAATTCGGCTATTTCAGCCACACCCGTTGCGAACGGGTGTATAAAATCGAGCACACTGCCATGCAATCTCTGTAGACAAACATTGGCAATAGAATGCCCTGTACTAAGAGCTCAGTGACTTTCAGCTTGGCACCGTCATAGGATGCCACGTTTCCAACAAGTCAGTTCGTCGAATTTCTGCCCTGCTAGAGCTGCAATGTCCACTGTAAGTGCTGTTATTGTGAAGTGGAAACGTCTAGGAGTAACAACGGCTCAGCCGAGAAGTGGTAGGCCACGCAAGCTTACAGAACAGGACCACAGAGTGCTGAAGCGAGTAAAAATCGTCTGTCATCGGTTGCAACACTCACTACCAAGTTCCAAACTGCCTCTGGAAGCAAAGTCTGCTCAAGAAGTGTTTGTTGGGAGCTTCATTAAATGGGTTTCCATGGCCGAGCAGCCGCGCACACAAGCCTAAGATCACCATACACAATGCCATGTGGCGGCTGGAGTGGTATAAAGCTCGCCGCCATTGGACTCTGGAGCAAGGGAAACGCGTTCTCTGGAGTGATGAATCATGCTTCACAATCTGGCAGTCCGACGGACCAATCTGGGTTTGGTGGATGCCAGTATAACCCTACCTGCCCGAATGCATAGTGCCAACTGTAAAGTTTTGTGGAGGAGGAATAATGGTCTGGGGCTGTTTTTCATGGTTCAGGCTAGGCCCCTTAGTTGTAGTGAAGGGAAATCTTAATGCTACAGCATACAATGACATTCTATATGATTCTGTGCTTCCAACTTTGTGGCAACAGTTTTGGGAAGGCCCTTTCCTGTTTCAGCATGACAATGTCCCTGTGCATAAAGTGAGGTCCATACAGAAATGGTTTGTAGAGATCTGTGTGGAAGAACCTGACTGGCCTGCACAGAGTCCTGACCTAGACCCCATCGAACACCTTTGGGATGAATTGGAACGACGACTGCGAACCAGGCCTAATCACCCAACATAAGTGCCCGACCTTACTAATGCTCTTGTGGATGAATGGAAGCAAGTCCCTGCAACAATGTTTCAACATCTAGTAGAAAGCCTTCCTAGAAGTGTGGAGGCTGTTATAGCAGCAAAGGGGGGACCAACTCCATATTAATGCCCAAGATTTTGGAATTAGTTGTTTGACGAGCAGGCCATGTAGTGTATCTTTGAGCTAAGACTGATTCATGTTGTCCTCAAATCAAGGACACCCAGTCTTTCTGAGTGAAGACCACCAGCCCCATTTGTCAGCCAGCTTTCCTCAACAGCTTTGTTATGAAAAGTATTGAACCATGGGCGATGCATTAAGATGAACCGAGTTACAGAGATGAACACTGCAGAACAAGGGACAGACAGATTAGCTACAAAGTCATAATCTGAACAGGTGAAGTAAATAGACATTGTTGTTATCTTGATTTCTAACCCTTTCACCCCCAAGTGCTTTGCCTGTGTAAATCTTACAATAGAAAGTGTTGATTTAAGAAATTAGATGTTGAAAGAGGAGATCCACCTTGTAGTCGGAGGTTGTGGTCCACCCTGGCTGTTATATGGCTGTCTGTATGTCCTTAGTTTTGTTTACAAGGCTCTAATTGTTTCTTGTGAATGTTACTGGAAGGGATCCTTAGAAAATCGAATGGTGTTTGTGATTGCAGCACACACCCTATCCTTTCTGTCAATGTCAGCAAGACTGCAGTAAGATTCATTGACAGTGTCTCTGGAAGCAGACAGCTCTTAAATCAGGAGTTTCATCTTGGTTTGTTATAGGTGGAACAACTGTTGAGAGTTTCTCTTCAAGACAAGTTTTCCACTGGAACTGGAGCAAATACAGCCCATTTAAGCTTTTTTTATTTTGTTTTTAATACATGTGCTGTCTATATTCTCACATGCATTGCGCCAGCCTTTTTTTACGGCACATTTATTTCCACACTAACATCATTTTAACCATTGCTCACTCTGAAACTCTCCTGTATATGGAAGGTTGTCCAATTCTACAAGTATAAATATGGGCAAGTTTCATAGACCTACATTAAGGCCACTCTTGGACTAAAGTTTTGATTAAGGTTATGATGAGATGGCTAAACTTCATTTTAAGAGGTTTGCATCACCTGTATTTAATCCATAGTTAACTATGTTCTTGAATTCACATTTAAAGCTATTTGATTATTAACAGATAATTTGGCCAAATCCTGGAATCATTTAATCTTGGTCTGTGAAACTGTTCCTACATGTGTTAAGAGGAGTATAAGTACTGTGCCTCTGGGTTACAAGTGTAGACACATTGAGTTTACGTATGACCCTGAGAGAAGTATCTGGCAGGATTTGCAGAACTAGATTGCTGATATTCCATGCATGCATTATCAGAGTTTAAGGAACTGTGGTGTGTGTTGAAGTGATCTTTTGATATGTATGTATTCATTGCATACTGTGTGAATTGCTGCCTGCTGCAAAGGTGTGTATACAGTCCTCTAGTTAAGAGTGGTCTTAGTGGTTGTTCCTCATGCTGTCCATGTCTACCCAGAAAGGTAAAATGAAATTATTGTAATGTGTGTACTGAAAACATGGAAATAGTTGTCATTTTATGTATTCTCTCCATTATTTGAATGCCTTCTGCAGTACCTCCAAATCAAATTCTGACAGTTAGCAACAGTGGGTCAGCCCATTATTCAGTAATGGGATGGCTTCTTAAAATGAAATAGAACAAAAAAATATTAAATGAGGGCTTTCAAGAATCTTCTTTTGCTTCATGTCAACACTGTAGCTACCATGTTTTTGTACATTAACATTTTACATTGGAAATATTGTTCTCTTCAAAGCTCAGAAAATACGAATATTAAAATGTCTAAAAGTTAAAGACATGTATTAGTGCAGAGCGATGAAACAATTTGTTTCGTTTATTAAACAACTAATTGACAGACGTAAGTTCAATTACTTGAATTCCAAGTAGTCGTTTTTTTTAACGCGCCGTTTCTCTAGAGATAATTCACTAGAGAAATGAAATCAAGAACCATATGGGACGCTGCGCTGAAGGGATTTGTAGTTTTTCATTAAGCAAATGTTCAAACTAGTTCAGCACAGAAATATTGTAATTAGCTACAATGACCATAATCCATTGCGTACATTTTCCTGCTTAGATACTCTACGGTCTTTGGTAAAAGTGTATGTTTAGGAACTGTGCTTATATGCTTACGCATACACCGCAGCTTGCAAGGGGAATGTACACAACACAACGAGGAGAGAGGGTGATGGAGACAGTTCGTGAAGTATGCCTTATCTACTTTCAAAAACGAGAAATTATTGTCGGACATCTCTGCAGCAGACTTAGGTAGGCTAGCCTACCTAAATAGGATGACTAAAGACAGTACAGTTTGGGGAGAACAGAGATAAAGTTAGATGGTTGTCTGGCTGGCTACTACTACCTGCAAACAACCTGGTCTCGCAGCATTTCGTATTATTCTGTACGAAAATACGAACCTTCCATTTAGTATGTTACGTTTCATCTGGTGTGTATTAGTTTGGGAATATCCATCATCCATTTCGTATCATATGTTACCAATTGCAAATCGTATGCTATGTTACGAATTAGCCAAAAGTACCATATATTTTTTTTACATTTCTAAACATGTTATCATTCCAATTTGTTCGGACTAACGTTCACTGGCTGGCTAACGTTAACTAGGCTAGGGGTTAAGGTTAGGAATTGGGTTAGATAAAATAGTTAACTAACATTCTAAGTAGTTGCAAAGTAGCTACAAAGTAGTAAAGAAGTTTCTAAAATGCTGAAGTTGTCAAGAAGAGATTTGAACACGTAACCTTTGTATTGCTCGACATTCACGTTATACACCCACCCCGACCAACCACCCTACTTTAGTTGCCTTAAGTAACCTTCTGTCTTATGTAACCATACCAAACTTAACATATACTAGTTTGAGAAATTGCATTTACTATGTTACGTCTAGTCTGAGACCAGGCTGTGAGCGGAGATTAAATGAGTTTAAGGAATGAAAAATAATAAAGTAGTCAAATAAAACCAAGTAATGTACACAACTGAAATATTTTATTTCATACTAATGTCCTAGTTTTCTATTTGGACCTGACAGAGAATGAAATACTTCAAATGTTTTGGCAATTGAATGTTCACAAATTATTTCATAATGCATTAAATGTAACAAAAACAATCGACATCGATAACCGTGATTATTTTTTAATAATTAAACCGAAACAACCTCAAAAAGCACTAACATGTAAACATTGACATCATTAGTGCCACAGTGCGCACTTTTATGGCTACATACATGAACGTTATTTGGCTTGTGTATGTGACGCAAGCTCCAGCAGAACTCTGCTAGACTGGGTAGCAGTCTTTTTAGTTAACATTCCAGTGGCAGTAGCAAGGAATGGAATGTCTGCTAACTAAACTGCCACCCAGGCTAGGACTCCGCCACTGCACAGTCTAATGCACCACCATTAAGATATTAAACTTGTTTGTACATGACTCTGTGTCCGTTATTATTTGCTAATAAATACTACAAGGATTACTAAATAGCTTGTCAGTAAGTATTGAATATGTATACGCACATTCCTGAAATAATTCAAGGGCCTTGACAGGTGATCACGTGACTCGAGGGGTTGGCGTTGGCAAGGCGCCAGTAGACGCATAGCTGGCTACATTTTTAGATAGTTTTGACTGCCGTGTATAAGCTAAACGAACAAAGCAGTTCCTAACAACCTGTTTTATTTGTTAAGATGTTGCTATGAAATGAGAAAAACATGGGAGCCAAAGAGTCAAGGATAGGTTTCCTCTCGTACGAAGAGGCCATCAACAGAGGTAACAATTGATCATTTGCTAACCTTGGCTAGCTGTAAACATTAGCGTGATAGACAGCTAGCTAATGAAGGTAAGGCTAGCTAACTGTTGGATGGGTAATGTGTTAACAGTACTAACGTTACTAGGTAGATGGCGAACAACATTGGGACAGGCAACTAACTAGCTAGATAACCGTGTCAAGTGTACTAAAGTGTAATTCAAATATACCAGGGGTCCAGGTAGGCGGTTAGCTAGGTAAATTAACAGGCTACCTAATTGACCCTAAAACCGCTACTGCCCTCGGGATCAGGTAGAGGCCAACGACCGGAAACTAAGAACTAGAGCTATCTCCACTTCGGTCATCTAGAAGTAAATTAATGACACCAAGTAGCCGCTGTTTGTTGACATTGTGTGTGCCTGGTGGTACTGTGTGAATGGGCGGATTCGATTATGCTGAGCCGCGGGGCACCAGGCAAAGGCCAGTCACGTCATCGGGCGAAAATGGGAGGGAGGAGCGCAACAGTAATTTGTGTAGCTTGGTCATTTTGTCAACAAAGCATCGTCCAGAAACGCATCGTTTCCTAAATTTTCGAACTATTTTTTATTGGGAAGGCAGATGAAGCGTTTTTATCAAAAACAATAACTTTTGCATGGGATAACACAGAATCCTACTAATGACTACACGTGCTTAATTATGTCACAATTGTTTTGAGCTGACATCGAGGTGGGCTTTGAAAGGGTCTCCTGGCTCATGCCTGGGAGGCAGCCCAGTTCCAAATCAACTTTCAACAGATCTAAAACACACACAGGCCACCCGTGTGAGATTAATTTAACCCCCGCCGTGTTAAAATGTTAAATATTCATGATCCACTATATATACAAAAGTATATGGACACCCCTTGCTCTGGACACCCATTGACTATTTCAGCCACACCCGTTGCTGACAGGTGTGTAAAATCGAGCACACAGCCATGCAATCTCCATAGACAAACAAGAGCTCAGTGACTTTCAACGTGGCACCTTTCTAACAAGTCAGTTCAACTGTGTGTGCTGTTATTGTGAAGTGGAAACGTCTAGGAGTAACAACTGCTCAGCCGTGAAGTTGTAGGCCACCCAAGCTCACAGAACGGGACCGCAGAGTGCTAAAGAGCATAAAAACTGTCTGTCCTCGAGTTCCAAACTGTCTATGGAAGCTACATCAGCACAATAACTGTTTTTGTCGGGCACTTCATGAAATAGGTTTCCATGGCAGAGCAGCTTCGCACAAGCCTAAGATCGTCATGCGCAATGCCAAGCGTCGACTGGAGTGGTGTAAAGCTCACTGCTGTTGGACTCAGTGGAAACAGCAGTGGAAACGCATTCTCTGAAATGATGAATCACGCTTCACCATCTGGCAGTCCGACGGACGAACCTGGGTTTGGCGGATGCCAGTAGAACGCTACCTGCCCAAATGCATAATGCCAACAGTCTCAACGTCAACAGTGACGAGGCGACTCTGGGATGCTGGCCTTCTAGGCAGAGTTGCAAAGAAAAAGCCATATCTCAGACTGGCCAATAAAAATAAAAGATTAAGATGGGCAAAAGAACACAGACACTGGACAGAGGAACTCTGCCTAGAAGGCCAGCATCCCAGAGTCGCCTTGTCACTGTAGACGTTGAGACTGGTGTTTTGCGGGTACTATTTAATGAAGCTGCCAGTTGAGGACTTGTGGGTGGGCCTATGCCCTCCCAATCCCACCCATGGCTGTGCCCCTGCCCAGTCATGTAAAATCCATAGATTAGTGCCTAATTAATTTATTTCAATTGATCTATTTCCTTATGAACTAACTCAGTAAAATCATTGAAATTGTAGCATGTTGCGTACATGTTGCATTCTTCAGTATAGTTAGCTAACAGCTGACCGAGCTAACGTTAACTAGCAGTATACTGATGTTGGTCTATTTGTCTCTGCCAATACTGTATTGTTGACATTGTGTCTGCCATCTGCTGTGCCAATGTTTCTAGTTATGATATGATATTCAGGCCTAGCCTCGAGCTGGAACTTGTGCAATCAGTGACCTAGAAAAGCCATATACAGTGCATTTGGAAAGTATTCTGACCCCTTGACTTTTTCCACATTTTGTTACGTTACCTTATTCTAAAATTGATTCAATGTTTGTTTTTCCTTATCAATCAACACACAATACCCCTTCATGACATAGCAAAAAGTGTTTCATTCCTCTCTGCAGATCCTCTCAAGCTCTGTCAGGTTGGATTATTTGTTACTTTTATCTTAATTTTTTTTGGTATTTTCTTAACTGCATTGTTGGATAAGGGCTTGTAAGTAAGCATTTCACTGTTGTATTCGGCCCATGTGACATACAACTTGATGAGTGGCTTCGGGACAAGTTTCTGAATGTCATTGAGTGGCCCAGCCAGAGCCCGGACTTGAACCCGATCGAAAATCTCTGGAGAGAACTGAAAATAGCTGTGCAGCAACACTCAGACTGGCCAATAAAAGATTAAGATGGGCAAAAGAACAGACACTGGACAGAGGTTGTGTTGTGCAACTGTGTTGCTGCACAGCTATTTTCAGTTCTCTCCAGAGATTTTCGATCGGGTTCAAGTCCGATCGACTTGGGGCTAGAAGCTGTTTAGAAGCCTCTTGGACCTAGACTTGGCGCTCTGGTACAGCTTGCCACCTGATATAGAGGTCCTGGATGGCAGGAAGCTTGGCCCTGGTGATGTACTAGCAGTATACTGCTAGTATACATCTTCGCCTCCATCCTGTGTTGTCTTGGCTGTGTGCTTAGGGTTGTTGTCCTGTTGGAAGGTGAACCTTTTCCCCAGTCTGAGGTCCTGAGCGCTCTGGAGCAGGTTTTCATCAAGGATCTCTGTACTTTGCTCCGTTCATCTTTGCCTGCATCCTGACTAGTTTCTCAGTCCCTGTCGCTGAAAAACATCCCCACAGCATGATGCTCCCTCCACCATGCTTCACCGTAGGGATGGTGCCAGGTTTCCTCCAGAGGTGACACTTGGCATTCAGGCCAAAGAGTTCATTATTGGTTTAATCAGACCAGAGAATCTTGTTTCTCATGGTCTGTCATGTGCTTTTTACTGAGGAGTTGCTTCCGTCTGGCCACTACCATAAAGGCCTAATTGGTGGGGTGATTCCGAGATAGTTGTCCTTCTGTAAGGTTCTCCCATCATCACAGAGGATCTCTGTCACTCTGACAGAGCGACAATCGGGTTCTTGGTCACCTCCCTGACCAAGGCCCTTTTCCCCAAGTTGCTCAGTTTGGCTGGGCAGCCAGCTCTAGGAAGAGTCTTGGTGGTTCCAAACTTCTTCCATATAAGAATGATGGAGGCCACTGTGTTCTTGGGGTCCTTCAATGCTGCAGAATTTCTTTGGTACCCTTCCCCAGATCTGTGCCTCGACACAATCCTGTCTCGGAGCTCTATGGACAATCCCGTCAATTTCATGGCTTGGTTTTTGCTGTATCATGTGCTGTCAACTGTGGGACCTTATTTAGACGTGTGCCTTTCCAAATCATGTCCAATCAATTGAATTTACCACAGGTGGACTCCAAGTTGTAGAAACATCTCAAGGATGATCAATGCAAACAGGATGCTCCCGATCTCAATTAAGTCTCATAGCAAAGGGTCTGAATACTTTTGTAAATTAGCTATGTTTTTTTATTTGTAATACATTTGCAAAAATGAATAAAAACCAGTTTTTGCTTTGTCACAATAGAGTATTGTGTGACGATTGCTGAGGATTTTTATTTAATTAATTTTAGAGTAAGGCTGTAACAAAATGTGGAAAACGTAAATGGGTCTGAATACTTTCCAAAGGCACTGTAGCTAACAGCTGACGAAGCTAACTAGCAGTATACTGCTGTTGTTGATGATGATGATGATGGTGGTGTATGTGCGTCTGCCAGTTCCCTATTGTAGTGCTGAGCACTTGCAAGCATTTCTAAATCTGGCTGGGTGGCAGACATATACCTTCCCGCAATTACTGATTAGTTATGATAGTTGCTATGGTAATACAATTTAATAGCTTTTGTGGTTGTGGGTTTGGTTTAGACTGCCTAAGATTGTATTGGTGACCATGGTTTAATGCTCTGCCTGACCATACAGTCCATGTTTTAATTCACAGAAAAGCTTCTTCACAATCTCTGTGTCTCTATCCCTCCCAGTAACTAATGTGGAGCTCCAGCGTCTGAAGGATGCCTTCCGGAGGACCAGTGGCCTGTCCTGTTACATGAGCCAGCAGTGCTTCCTCAGGGAGGTGCTGGGAGACGTCGTACCACCCAGGATTGCTGAGGTGAGCCTTGTTCAACAGACAGACGGCCCCAGTGTTACATGAGGTCTGATGGGAGAGTCTCCATGTCATTTCCGCAAGCCATGACATCCACCATTTCAGATTGTTCTGACATCGTTTCTGTAGTTAGAAACAGATAAGAGGAGCATTCCTGCTAGAGGTCTTCACGGATCCACCTGTACCCGAGACCACCTTTCCGGATCCAGAATTCTATGTCACAAGTCGGTTTGCACATTTTGGGGAATATTCAGAGGTGGAAACTTTCTGTGGGATTTAACGGGAATTTATGCAAATAAATATTAATACCATTTAAATGTAGATGTATTTTGCATTGGATATATTTACCTTATCATATGGAGACAGAAACAAATCTTTTTATCTTATCATAAGTAGACATAATTGCAAATTATAAAATCCTTCCAATAGAAAAAAAAACAACTTTAGTTACGAATTGAACTTTAATTAAATTAGTTGACTCTTCACATGGGATGATTTCACTGAACAACAAAAGGGAATATTGAATGATCCCCACTGATCCATCGCATCTGCCGATATTGACTGCCTCATCGAGGATCCCAAAAACGTTTTCAACATACATCCGTAAAATGATAGTCTAGAAACTAAAGTTTTGTTGTCTTCCTCTCAGGCTTCCATTTCTTCTCCCTGGACCTCCTCAATGTCCACCTCTTGAACATCAGACTCTGAGGCCTCATCTTCACTGTCACTTTCCAACCCTGTTGAGGATGGCTCATTGTCAGGCTCAAAAAGCCCCAAAATTTGCCCGGATGGCCACCAATTTTTCAACCCATGTATTGGTCAGCCTGTTGCGTGCTTTGGTGTGTGTGTTCCCAAACAAGGACCTTTTGCGTTCTGAGGCGGCTGCTGTTTGTGGAATTTGGAGAATGATTGATTCTCCAAATTCTCCAACAGGGGAAGGCACCTCAGATCCACAAAGTCCCTTCCACCAGGTGGCTGATGAGATATGTTGGCACGACTGCCATATTGCATCGCCATCCAAAAGCCCTTGCTTAGAAGTGTACTTCGCCAGACTGCCAAGAACCTTGCCCTCTTCCAGGCCAAGGTGGCGAGACACGATAGGCCTTGTTGATCTCTGCACCAGACAGGATGCTCTTGCCAGCATACTTGGGGTCCAACATGTACACTGCGGCGTGTATGGGCTTCAGGCAGAAGTCTTCACGCTTTTTGATGTATTTCAGTACTGCAGTTTCCTCTGCTTGGAGCAACAGTGAAGTGGGCAGGGCAGTGTGGATTTCTTCTCTTACATCTGCAAGCAGAGTCTGAACATCAGACAGGATGGCATTGTCTCCCTCAATCTGTGCAATGGCTACTGCTATAGGTTTCAGGAGTTTCAGGCTGCTTACCACTCTTTCCCGAAATACATCATCCACGAGGATTCTCTTGATGGGGCTGTCCATATCGGCAGACTGTGATATGGCCATTTCTTGGAGAGACTCCCCCCCCCCCCCCCCAGGGGACTGTCAAACATGATCATGACAACACCACCCCAACGGGTGTTGCTGGGCAGCTTCAATGTGGTGTTCTTATTCTTCTCACTTCAAATCGAACATTATTTGTCACATGCACCGAATACAACAAGTGTAGACTTTACCGTGAACTGCTTACTTCCAAGCCCTTAACCAACAGTGCAGTTCAAGAAGAGTTCAAATATTTACCAAGTAGACTAAAGTAACAATAATGAGGCTATATACAGGGGGCACCGGTACCGAGTCAGCGGGGGTACAGGTTAGTTGAGGTAATTTGTACATGTAGGTGGGGGTGAAGTGACTATGCATAGATAATAAACAGCGAGTAGCAGCAGTGTACGGGAGGGGGGGGGGGGGGGGGGGGGGGTCGTCAATGTAAATTGTCCGGTGGCGATTTTATTAATTGTTCAGCAGTCTTTGCTTGGTGAGATTGCTGCTATAACTACATGACCCTTCACATACTTTACCATTTCCTTGGCTCTCTTGTAGAGGGTATCCATTGTTTTCAGTGCCATGATGTCCTTGAGGAGCAGATTCAACGCATTAGCAGCACAGCCAATGGGTATGATGTGAGGGTAGGACTACTCCACTTTAGACCAAGCAGCCTTCATGTTCGAAGCATTGTCTGTCACCAGTGCAAATACCTTCTGTGTTCCAAGGTCATTGACTGCCTTCAGCTCATCTGCAATGTAGAGACTGTTGTGTCTATGCTCTTGTAAAATACTGTTTGAAGGGTGGAGATGATATAGTTAATTATTCCTTGCCCGAAAACATTCGATCACCAATCAGAGATGATTGCAATACAGTCTGCTTTCTCTATGATTTTCTTGACCTTCACTTGAACTCTGTTGAACTCTGCATCCAGCAAATGAGTAGATAAAGCATGTCTGGTTGGAGGGGTGAATGCTGGGCGAAGAATATTCAGAAATCTCTTCCAATACACATTGCCTGTGAGCATCAGAGGTGAACCAGATGCATACACAGCTCGAGCAAGACATTCATCAGCATTTCTCTGACTATGTTCCTCCATTCAGTCAAAAAAACTTCTGATTCCAGAAGGACCATAAGCTGTTGCTATCGATAAGGTGTCTGATTCATAATTTTCACCTCAAATAGAGGTAGAGGGACATTTGTCAGAGATTGCTTGTTGTGAGCGCTGAGGGAACTTTATGCACTTGGCCAGATGATTCTGCCTCTTTGTTGCATTCTTCACATATGATTTGGCACAGTATTTGAAAATGTACACAGCTTCCTTCTACATTAGCTGCAGTGAAATGTCTCCACACATCAGATGTGGCATTTTCCTGTAAAGATTTGAAAAAATGAGTTAAAAAAACAACAAATACAATTCCATGTACAGATAAATAGTTAAGTAGTTAAATTAAACAACTCCTTTGTAAGATAAATGTTAAAAAAATTAAACATGTATGGAAACAGGGGAATTAACACTCCTCAGTTAGCAGGCTCAAGCAAGCTAAAACCCACATGGTAGCAAAAACTAACTAGCAGAAATTGTTAACAAGTTAGAAATTATTTAAACACACTTTGCTGTAGGCTACTATTTACTAGTTAACAAAAAATCATGTATGTTGCTGTAGGCTACTATTTACTAGTTAACAAAAAATCATGTATGTCGTATCAAATAAATTCACCCCACCCACTATTGTAATCAAAACTTAACAGAATGCATGTAGTCCTTGGCTCAGACAGTGTAGTTGTGTGGGCTCAATAGCATCTCATTAGTGTGCAAGATCTTGAGAATCAGCTGTACATGTGATGGAAGAGTGCACTGCGAATGTGATGGAAGAATGCACTGTGCATGCAGAGGGTTGCGATTCCATTGAATTGGGGATAGTTTAACCAAAATATGCCACAAGACCTAGAATTGCCTTATGTATCTCACAAAAAAGGGTCGCTAACTTTTTTTGATGAATTTAAGCAAAACCGCCCAAATTCCAGGACTTAAATTTCCGGACATTTTCCATGGGAAGTTATCGGAAAGTTTCCGACCCTTCTGGTTTGGATCTGATATAATTGTGACAGGTATCGGCTATGTGTAATTTTAAGTGACTTGTCTGGAAGGCCGAACATGACTGCTGCAGTAGAGAGCGAGACATTTTATAATTTATGCTGATGGTTTTGCTTTTCACGAGAGTGGAAAGTCAAAAGTTTGGACACACCTACCCATTCCAGGGTTTTTCTTTATTTTTGCTATTTTCTACATTGTATAATAATAGTGAAGACATCAAAACAATAAGATGACACATGGAATCATGTAGTATCCAAAAAAGTGTTAAACAAATCAAAATATATTTTATATTTGAGATTCTTCAAAGTAGCCACCCTTCGCCTTGATGATAGCTTTGCACACTCTTGGCATTCTCTCAACCAGCTTCATGAGGTAGCATTTCCATTAACAGGTGTGCCTTGCTAAAAGTTAAACAGCGGAATTTTTTTTCTTAATGTGTTTGAGCCAATCAGAAGAGAGCCCTATTTGGTAAAAGACCAAGTCCATATTATGGCAACAACAGCTCAAATAAGCAAAGAGAAACAACAATCCATCATTACTTTAAGACATAGACAGTCAATGTGGAAAATTTCTTTGAAAGTTTCGTCAAGTGCAGTCGCAAAAACTAAACACAATGATGAAACTGGCTCTCATTAGGTCCGCCACAGGAAAGGAAGACCCAGAGTTAACTCTGCTGCGGAGGGTAAGTTCATTAGAGTTAACTGCACCTCAGATTGCAGCCCAAATAAATGTTTCACAGAATTCAAGTAACAGACACATCTCAACATCAACTGTTCAGAGGAGACTGTGTGATTCAGGCCTTCATGGTCGAATTGCTGCAAAAAAGGACACCAATAATAAGACTTGCTTGGGCCAAGAAACATGAGCAATGGACATTAGACCGGTGGTAATCTGTCCTTTGTTCTGATGAGTCCAAATTAGATTTTTGGTTCCAACTGCCGTGTCTTTGTGAGACGCATAGTAGGTGAACGGATGGTGTGGGGGTGCTTTGCTGGTGACATGGTCTGTGATTTATTTTGAATTCAAGGCACACTTAACCAGCGTGGCTACCACAGCATTCTGCAGCAATATGCCATCCCATCTGGTTTGCGCTTAGTGAGACTATCATTTGTTTTTCTACAGGACAAGGACCCAAGACACACCTCCTGGCTTTTTATGGGCTATTTGACCATGGAGAGTGATGGAGTGTTGCATCAGATGACCTGGCCTCCACAATCACCCGACCTCAACCCAATTGAGATGGTTTGGGATGAGTTGGACTGCAGAGTGAAGGAAAAGCAGCCAACAAGTGCTCAGCATATGTAAGAACTCCATCAAGACTGTTGGGAAAGCATTCCTCATGAAGCTGGTTGAGAAAATCCCAAGAGTGTCCAAAGTTGTCATCAAGGCAAAGGGTGGCTACTTTGAAGAATCAAAAATTGGTTTAGATTTGTTTAACACTTTTGGTTACTATATGATTCCATATGTGTTATTTCATAGTTTTGATGTTTTCACTATTATTCTACAATGTAGAAAATAGTAAAAATAAAGAAAAACCCTGGAATGAGTAGGTGTTGCCAATCTTTTGACTGGTACTGTAGATTGGTACTGTAGATTGGCAATAGGCTACAGCCATATAGCCTCGACTCCATGTGTGGCAAAAGTTAATAGATATCTAGTAAATGGAATTAAAAATACGAAATTGAAGGTTAAAGGTGAAGGATAGGCGTCTCTAGTAACCGAACGAATAGAACGACCGACAAGCTGGCTTGGGTAGCAACCCTAGATTTGTGTTGGGACTACATCTTGTGGAAGGATGAAATAGTATTAATCAAAATAAGGTTATTAATGAAAATATGTCAGTCATTATTTTAATACGTTGGTAACCCGTTGTATTAAAGTGATAATGCCCTCGAAGCCGGTGTTTGGAGGATATATTAGCACGGGTTGCCTAACAACACCTGTGCCAATATCCTCCAAACACCGGCTTCGAGGGCATTATCACTCAACCGTAGGATGAGAAAGTGTATGCACTGCAGCCTCAGTTATCCTAGCTAGCTAACGTTAGCTAATTTAACTAGCTTCTCCCAGTTTGATGCAGTCAAATGTACTATGTATTCATATTTGATAATAAATAACCTAGCTATGGCAACTATTAGTCTACTATAGCGTGAGTTGGCTTGGTTGGTTGCTGTCTCTCCCTCCTCCTTTTTGGACACGTGAAGACCTCTAATTCTTGCAACATTATTATGCTGTAATGTTATTTGATCTCTGAGAAATTAAGCTAATTGATTGCACCCATATAGGCCATTTTAATTTATAGGATTCACATAATATTCAATAAATATAGTACCTAACATCCGATTTGGAAAAGCCAAAAGCCACCCACATATCCCACCATAACAACCAGTATACAGTATCAGTTCTTTATGTCTGACAAGCAGTATGGAGCTGTGGCTTGGGAGTATTGCTTCTTCATCCTTTGTAATGTATTCCTTGTTAATCTGATGTTTTTCCCCCTGTTCAAAGAAATTAGTCATTAAAGTTAGGTTTATGGCCCACATACAACCTGATATTACCAAATTCTGACCACTAGATGGTGCTGTTCCTGTCATTAGGTGAAAGTTAAAAAAAATATATCCATATCTCTGTGTCCAGTATGAAGGAAGTTGAGGTAGTTTTGCGATCCAACACTAACTAGCCTTACCCATAGACTTTCAGTCATTGAGCTATCTGCTAGCATGAAGTAACCCTTTAATGGTGCAGATGATGCTTGTTTTGGAACATAACGTGTCCTCTCTATTTGGCCAAGAAAATAACCTTGCTGGATAACTTGGATGCATGAATTTCACCTTTTACGTCCATGTTATCATCCACAATTCCAATCTAGTATTCATCATAGCAGCAAACTAGAAAATCAGATGCTCGCACATTCACCATTTTATATCTATGGATTTTCCGAGGACTAAGTCAAACTTAATGGCATAATCTGTGTCAGTATCTAGGTTTCCATTCAATTTTGGACAGATTTTCATGCAAATATTTTAAAATCTGCATAAAACAATGTGCATTTTCCCACCATATATTTTTCCATAACTCACTTATTATGGATAAAAGTTGGCATTTTTGACGTAGTGCACATAAAATAACTTTTGCGGTTAAATGACTATGTACTGAATGTAAAATACAAGTTAAATGGGTTTCATTGCATTTAATGCTACTGATGGTTTTGGCACAAACTGTTGCGTTATATAGCAAACGTGCCCACTCTGGTCTTGCCACTTGCGCTCTAGCCAACAGCTCGCAGATACAGTACGGGTAGGCTACCTATATTGAAAATATTATGCATATACCGATATAATTTGTATTTGTCAAAAGGCAGCCAAGCATCGATCATCGTCACTAGAATAAGACCCTCACTTTTTAAAGGAGCATCAAGCACATCAAATGCACTTTCACCACCCTGTGAAGTTCATAACTTATTTAATCTGTAGCCTAATAAACTGCATGGTTTCCCGAGTCATAGTGGGAGGACCACGCAGGTTTACTTCGAAATGATGGTTATTATATCAATATTTGCGCATTTCCACTGCCATTTCTCGCATAAGAAATTTTACCGACACCTTGTCAAATGAACAAATTGTCTGTCGGCATATATGAAATTGTACTGGCGTATCCTGTTTCCATCAGCCCGGTCGTGACTTTTTTCATTCGTCAGGTAATTTATCCGCATGAAGTGGTTGGATAGAAACCTGGTTACTGGAAACTCTGCTCCTATGAGGCTTTTGTAGAGTGGAACAAAGTGATGGAAGCTGCAGGGTCCTGGCAGAGTCATTGTGTTCGCATATCTTTCCCTGAGTTCTATGTGCAAATTTTCCATGTCCTGTTCTATGAAAAACACTTTCACATCACATCTATGCACCACACCATCAGGTCCACAAATGCATGGCAGTCCTTGTCCACCTTTACTGCATTTAACATTAGTGCCATTTTGATGTATTGTACATGCACACAGAATGTGTTCCAGATGAGCCGACTGCCACACAATGCTTCGGACAGACTGCAGTTTCTTTTTGAAAGCTGCATACAGTTCTTTAAGGTTGCACAGAATGACTATTGTCTGCTCGTGAATTTTGAATTTGACAAAATGCTTTTTTCCTGGCATAAGTCTACTATATACATCGTCATTGTAGAATCTAATTACCAAATCCTCAACTGGAAAATCATTGCCAAAGAGTGTTCTGCTTTGGCAACTCCATGATACCTTTCTCTGAAGCCAGTTTTCTTGTTGCCCTTATGTAAACACTGACATTAAAGACCTCTTTTAGTTTTGACTATAGACCATGATGGTGGAGACATTTATTAATGTGTCTTTTACTTTCTGCTGGATAATTCTTTTTTTTCTTTCATTAAGTAAATGAGCCTGTCAAGATCTTCAGCATTTTTATTAATTTCTTTAAAGATCTCAGGCTGCTCTGAGGCGCCAGTTCCTCAGGAGATACATTGACAGCTTGAGCAGCCTGCTGATGTATGGTGTATTGTGCATCTTTGAACTTGATCTGCACATGAAGATTTATTTTTGCGCAGGATACCTTGGAATGAGATGCCTCTCCTTTGAGCTGTAGTGGACTTAACACCAATGTCACTTAAACTGGAGTCAAGACAGGACTTCATTCTTTTAGCAGCCTGTTCACTGTCAACATCATGACCAGATGAATTATGTGGATCTCCATTGTCACTTTTCATTGAAAGCAATGCGACATCATGGACGCAATTTAATTCCAGGGATGACATGCTCACTGAACATTCCCTTAATTCTTAGCTACCTCCACATTTACTTCTGAGTGATCTATTTACTGCTTTCTAGTGATTATTAAATGGATCACAACATTTTCTTTGGAAGTCTGAGTAGATAATCAATAGCTTTTGCAAATTGTGTGGTCATCCTTAAGTCAAACCTGTCCTCCATGAAAACAATTTTAGTTTGTACTCTTAGCTACCTCATGCTTCAAACTAACTGCCCTTGAATAGTCCATTGAATGGCAACTCTGAGGTATTTCCATATGGTGCAATTCTCATTAAGGGGTTTCCTACTAGCCCAAAACGTTGGAGCAATTGGCAAGTGACTGAAATGCTGAGCATGACAACCCTATTAAAAAAAAGAGAACCAATTAGGACATTTACCATTAGAAACCGTTAAACCTACGCAATACACCATTATATAAACAATTAAGCCTTCACCAATAGAAACTATTGCAAAACACAATGTGCTTTGGGGATATTTACCTTTTTGAAGACCATTTAGAGACCAGAACCATTATAACTGCTGTAGCCTAGTGGTTTGCTTGTTCACCGGAAAAGGTCTAACCGCTCCAGACCTCTTTTGAAGGGATTTGGCCACATACTCAATGTATTCTCAACCAATAAAATGTTGCTCATGAGGTTGAAAACCCCTGCGCCTATACCTCTACCTGGGTAGTACCTAACTTCAGCTGTTCTGATTGGGAGGTTATCCTGTCCTCGTTCCGAATCTCAACCAATCCTAATCTTAACCATTCATTTGTATTGAATGTTTTTATTTATCGACAACTTCTAACTGGATATAATAGTGAGCCTGTTTAGCAACACCACCGTCTAGTGGTCAGAACCTGGTAGTATCAGGTTGTATAATGGGCGTTCAAATGGTCTTTCAACAAAATGTTTCAGGAACGCTTATCTGTTTCAAACTACATAAATAATTTCAGAACAATCTGAGATGGTGGGTGTCAATCCTCTTTCTTGTGTTTTTTAAGGTGGAATGACTCAGGAGTGATTGTAGCCTATTGTGCTCTTCTGATATGAGTCTAACTAGCTTACTAACCTGGACAACCTTGCATATTTGAATTCAACTTTAGTCCACCTGACAGGGTTATCAAAGATAATATACCTTTTTATCGGTTTCTGAAAGGGAACTCACTCTCCAAATTACAACAACAAGTAGGTCAGGACTGGACCAGAATGAGTTGACAGGTTTACCTGAATTGAACCCAGCTCCCTTCCCCTGTTTCTAGGTGATATACAGCTCATTCGGTGGGACCTCTAAAGGCCTGCACTTCAACAACCTAATTGTTGGCCTGGTTCTGTTGACTAGAGGACGTGATGAAGAAAAAGCTAAATGTGAGTATTGTAACCGACAGACTTATGGAACCTCTATAGATGCTTGTGTTGACCATGTAATTACAAGAATAATCATATAATTTAATAGGATCTCTGAGAATAAAAACAAACAAATAGACCTTCACAAAATGACCCCTCTTTTGTAGTGGTATCTAATTTGTATTCTTGATAATGTCTAATAATGCGATTCACCCCCTTTGTGAATATCACACATGACAGAGTTGCTTATAAGGCTAAGCTTCTTTTTGTGGTTCTCCTTCAGACATTTTCAGTCTGTTTGCCAGCGATTTGGGCAATCATGCAACGCGAGAGGACATGGAAAGTATGCTGCAGACTGTGGATGGAGAGATCCCACTTTCTCTCAGAAAGTGTTTCTCTGAGGTTAGCTCATATGCCTTATTTGAATGAATATGTATGGGTAACTGCCAAAACAAAGGAAACGCTAACATGAAGTGTCTTAGTAGGGCGTTGGGCCACTACGAACTGCCAGAACAGCCTCAATGTGCCTTGGCATAGATTCTAAAAGTGTCTGGAACTCTATTGGAGGGATGCGACACCATTCTTCCACAACAAATTACATAATTTGGAGTTTTGTTGATGGTTGTGGAAAACGCTGTCTCGGGTGCCACTCCAGAAGTGTTAAATTGGTTTGAGATCTGGTGGTTGAGAGAGACACACACACACACACACTTCAAACCCCCTATGCTCCTTTGAGACCCCTCTTTCAAAGTCACTGAGATTTCTTCTTCTAGCCATGGTATCCAAAATATTGGGCAACTAGGCATTTTTATACATGACCCTAAGCATGATGGGATTTTAATTGCTTAATTAACTCAGAAACCACACGTGTAGAAGCACCTGCTTTCAATATGCGTTGTATCCCTCATTTACTCAAGTATTTCCTTTATTTTAGCAGTTACCTGTATTTGACTGTTTTAAACACATTTTGACAGCCATGTTTTCACAAACTGTATGACCACCAGGGTGGGTGCAAATCTGCTATTACACGCTTACCAGGTATATTTTATTTGTTCACTACAAACATGCCACATATCCTAATGTATCCTTATCTAATTGTAAGCTGCTGACAGAACTTATGTTACCTGTTTGGGATGGCAGGTAGCCTAGTGGTTAGAGCGTTGGGCCAGTAACCGAAAGGTTGCTGGATCGAATCACCGAGCTGACAAGGTAAAAATCTGTCGTTCTGTCCCTGAACAAGGCAGTTGTTCCCCGGTAGGCCGTCATTGTAAAGAAGAATTTGTTCTTAACTGACTTGCCTAGTTAAATAAAGGTTCAATAAAATAAAAGTGCACAGGGCTGCTAATGCTACTTGACACAGAAAGATAATTCCACTATGTGTTTTGCACCTTTGTTCAAGGCTTAGTGGAGTTCCTGTTATTTTCTTTACCAGGGTGAGAAGGTAAATTATGAGAAGTTTAAGAGCTGGCTCCTGCAGAACAAGGATGCCTTCACCTTCTCCCGCTGGCTCCTGTCCAGTGGGGTGTGTGTCACTCTGACAGACGATAGTGACACACCCACCTTCTACCAGACCTTGGCTGGAGTAACACACTGTGAGTGACTGTCATCCTGATCCTTTGGGAGATATACTAAATAATAGCCTAGGCTAGGGGTCTTGTCATGCCACTTATAGATTTTCTTTCTTGCAGTAGAGGAATCGGATATCATTGACCTGGAGAAGAGATACTGGCTGCTGAAAGCTCAGTCTCGGACAGGACGATTTGACCTGGAAACATTTGTCGCTTTAGTTTCTCCCACTATTCATACATCCCTAAGTGAAGGTAAGAGAACACGCAGGATGTGGATCTGATTTATTGGATACTTCTTTTGAAGGCGATCGTTACGTCCATTTCTCCTTCTGTGCAGGTTTGTTTCATGCCTTTGATGAAAACAGGGACAATCACATAGATTTTAAGGAAATCTCATGTGGACTATCTGCTTGCTGCAGAGGGCCTTTGGCAGAGAGACAGAAGTGTAAGTAGATACACAAGCACTAAGCCTTGCTGTTTGTCATTCTTTCATGACATTGACAGTTTCAATGTGTAACTTTCCTCTTGTTTCTTCTCCCCAGTCTGTTTCAAAGTGTTTGACGTTGACCATGATGGGCTTCTGTCTCGGGAGGAAATCACAGAAATGGTTGGAGCATTACTGGAGGTGTGGAAAGACAATCGCACAGACCTTCTACCTGTAAGTACCATTTGGCCAGACTGGACATATGATGGACATACTGTAGATAATGATAACTGTTGTAATGTTTGTAGTTAGATTGTTTTGTTTTAACCTGTCCCATTACTACTCTGGGTTCTTACTTAAGCCTTACCCTGCCTCTGTCCCTTAAGGAAGCGGACACTAATGTCCATGCCATTGTGGAAGACATCCTGAAGGAGCATGACACCACTAAGGTATTACCTTACTGCTTGCGTGACTTTGGATTCATACAGATTTCTTTAATGTTGAAACCTGTTATTGGTGGTTGTTGTGTTCTTTAGCAAGGGCATTTGACCCTGGAGGACTACCAAATATGGAGTGTGAAGAGTGCATTTGCCAATGAGTTCCTCAACCTGCTGTTTCAGGTAAGAGCCAGCCACCATGTGTTTCTACTTTGGTCAACATTATGTGCTTTGTGTGCTTTTCTTGTTCTGCTGGATCACCAGTCTTCTGCTATCGTGTTGGTCTCTAGGTGTGTCATATTGTCCTGGGGCTGCGGCCTGCTTCCCCTGAAGAGGAGGGACAGATAATCAGGTATGTGTGTCTGTGTCGCCATGTCAGTGTCCTTTCCTGCTGTCATACACATGCTTCCTTATCCCCTCATCAATCAATCAATCAAACACTCACAAACTCACTCACTTGTGTCTGCAGGGGCTGGTTGGAGAGGGCGAGCAGACACGGCCTCCAGCCAGGAGACTACTGGTTCCTCATAGCAGTGCCGTGGTGGCAGCAGTGGAGGGACTACGTCAAATATGTAAGCAAGGCTTTTTTGCTGCTTGACACCATGATCATCTGTTTATCATACTGTGCCCATTCTACACTAATTTCTTTGCTGATGTGATTGTGGTTGTTGGCGTCTCTTCCAGGATAACAAGCATATCGTGGTGGAGCAGCCATTAGTGTTTGGCACAGTGAGGAGTGGTGTAGGGGCCGGAACCCAGGCCAGGGCAGAGCAAGGCCCAGAGGGGGAGAGCATGGCCAGCTCCTACAGCTCCACAGAGGAGAAGTTCGCAGACAACATCTCCAGTGCATCAGAGGCCTCCGAGACGACCACCAGCGGCAGTGAGTGGCTAAGAATTCTCAGCACCCCGTGTTACACTTAGTATTAGCAAAACAGTTGGATACTAGTATAGCTTAATAATAAGGAAATGTACCACTCATTATACCTGCCTTGCCTTGCATACTGTGTGCTGAGAGTGAGTGTACAACTGAATGTCATTGAAAACCATTAATTTGCTCTCCTCAGGCCTTCTACCCCGGGGCTCGACTGCTACGGATATCTGCTTTGCCCGTCAGCATGATGACACAGACAACCAGTGCTTCCTGGGGGCTGATGGGAACATGGTGGTTCTAAGGCCTGGGGCCATCGATAACCAGCCTCTGGTCACATCAGAGCCCTTAAAGGTAAGTTAGGCACCACAAACAACACTGTGGAAGGGGATGGACTCAATTAGAGATTAAAATGTTCCTCTTCTTCAAACTGGCCTTGCCATATTGTTTCAGTTTTAAATCTGTCTATCTTGAACTGTTCCCCTAGGCTCCCACATTGACTATGGAGGGGGGCCTACTGAGGCGCTCCCCGTCCCTGATTCTAGGCAGGGACTTTGAGGTTGTGCCAGAGCCTGTGTGGAGGGCACTCTACCACTGGTACGGAGCCAACCTGAGTCTCCCCAGGCCGGTACGTACATTTCAACTCTGTAAAGCAGGACCACTTGTGGATTTTCCATTAAACCGTCACCATTATCATCCCTATTGATCCTGACATTGTGATAACCTCACATTCCCATCCCCTCTTCTCCTGTTGGCATTCCCAGGTGATCAGAAACACCAAGACAGACTGTGCTGAGCTGGAGCTGTTACCCCGACACCTGCTCTTCCTGAGGCAGCAGCAGCCCCCCGCACGCACCCCTCAGAACAACGTCTGGGTCAATATGGGTAAGAGGTTCCCCTGCATGTGTCTCCAGCACTTCTCCAAAGGTTACAAAGCAATGGAGGGACAAGAATAGCAGAGTACCCTAGTGACTTTCTGCCCAAGAGTGTCCAGGGCCATTCAGCATGTTGATCTGAAAAGCACGTCCACTCCCGACTGCGGATGATTGAAAGACCGCTCGTGCGATAGATGCGTTCTGCCTACAACACAATCACGACTCAATCTTGCAAAGTTAGATTTGGTTGGTTGCATTGAAGGGGGCTGATATTATATTGATGCAAACATAATTCCCACGTTAGAGGGAAGCGTTGATCTGTTTAAGGAAGTATGTAACTTGGCAAAGTAGTTTAATCACTAGAATTCTCTGCGCGGGCTGGCATTTCTTCTGCACAGCAGTCCAGGAGGAGGAAGGCACTTAGAGGGAACATTCGTCACAAGACTTGGGGCAGCACAGGGACACAAAAATGTTGAATTACCTTTTTTGTGACCTGAGTCTTTTAACCAAAATATCACAGATGAGACGACAGATGTCCACATGCCCCTGTAAGGGCGGGAGGTTACCGTGGTAGCACGACTAGAGTCATGTTTGTGTCTGAGATTGAGTTTGTCTAGTAGAAGCGTTGTATTCTCTTCCCTAGCTGTTGAAACTCAAACATAGAAAAACAACCTAGCTTGTGAACAAAACAATGTAAATAGCCAAGAAACACAAGGACAAAAAGTCTCACTTCAGCAGACTTTCATTTTAAGTAAATTAGACCAACTTTCATGCCTGTGCGCAGCGGTTCTAAAAATAAATCTTTCACTCCGCTCATCACGTTCGCACAGCCCCAGCCAGGCAGTGTTGCAGTGTGAGCTGAAATAGGCTATGTAGGATCTGGGCCTCATTATATGTCAGAGCATTTGGCCACCGCAACATGGTCTGTGAATTTTCTTCCACACCCATTCCTGTGCTTTTTACCAATCATGTGTGCAGAGCAGTTCAATGTATCCGTGGTGTCTCCCTGAACTCCCCCAGGTAACGTTCCCTCACCTAGTGCCCCCCTAAAGCGTGTGTTGGTCTACACGGGCTGTTTCAGTAGGGTGGGCACCATCAAGGACATCCATGAATACCTGTCCCAGAGACTCCGCATCAAGGAGGAAGACATGCGCCTCTGGCTCTACAACAATGAGGTGGGTGTGACTCATAGAAGGTTGACCCTTTGTCAACATACATGGCAGGGTTCTCCCCAAAGAATGTAAGAGGGGCACTGCGCCACCTTGTGGACTTGGCTGTGCCACTATTAAAAAAATAAATCAAAATAAATAAATATACAAAATGTAAACACACACACTGTGAATTACTTGAATTGCTCTTGCCTGGACCTCATACTGATGGTCCCTGTTCTGTAGATCATTGAATAATGACATTACTAGGATAATTCTAGAAAAAATACTGTGAAGAATATAAAATAATTATTTTGCACTTAACCAGTGTGCGCTGCTTTATTTGTTATCATTTAAGGCTCTAGATTGCAGGAAATGGCACTTAGTTGTTCAAAAAACACACATCTCTGAGTCCAAAGGGGGCCACGGCCCTCCTTGAGACCTCCCCCTCGACTGATTCATCAGCAACACCTTGTTAAAAAAAATCCTGGGGAGAACCCTACACTGCACACACAGACGTGCACAGTAAACACTCAAACTCAAATACTCACACACACGCTAATTTTACAGTTCAAAACATTGTATTCCACAGAATTATCTGACCCTCCTTGATGATGAAGACCATTCCCTGGAGGGGTTGAAGATCCCAGATGAACAGTACATGGTCATAGAAGGTATGCATCATAACAACTGTGTTTTTAATAGCTCCATCATGTATTGTCAGGATGAATAGATGAAGACACTTTTTTGTTTTCATCAGTTCGGAACAAGGACATGAGCTGGCCAGAGGAGATGTCCTTCATCGCTAACAGCAACAGGATGAACAGACACAATGGTAAGACCGTCACTGCATACAGTTACAGCACCAACACAACATTAGCACTCCTATATGTAATCATTATTGATAATTTAACATTAACTGGGCTGATTGCTACTTGGATGTATTATAGATAAGTCTGTCAGACAGTACTTGTTTTGCTGTCTCCAAACACATTGAAGGGGTCCTACTGACTGCTGTAGAAGCTTTTGATGGTTGAATAGCGTCCTCAGACTGTTGCCTCCTGCTGTTGTTCACAGTCCCTACTGAGAAAGGTGCGACTGGACTGAGCAACCTTGGCAACACGTGCTTCATGAACTCCAGTATCCAGTGTGTGAGCAACACCAAGCCTCTCACAGACTACTTCACCTCAGGAAACCACCTTTACGAGCTCAACAGGTATGCGTGTGCATTATTTTAGACTTAAAAGAATGCATGCTTATTATACAAGAAAGTATTATTATACATGCTTATTATACTCTTTGGGCAGATAAATCCACAGCAAGCAGAGATTAATTGTGTGAGTTTCTTTTTAATTTGTGCTGTTTGTGTCCATAACAGGACCAATCCAATTGGGATGCGGGGTCACATGGCCAAATGCTATGGTGATCTGGTTCAGGAGTTGTGGAGCGGAACACAGAAGAACTTGGCCCCTCTGAAACTCAGAGTATGTCCACAAACAAGCCTCCAACTGACACCCCCCAATAACACTACAGACTACCAACCTAAAAGTACTTTCTTTCACCCTAAAAAATAAAGAGTCAAATGGTTGTCTTTTTCCATTTTCTCCTTGTCCTCCGTCTCTTCCCTCAGTGGACGATAGCGAAGTACGCTCCCCGGTTCAATGGCTTCCAGCAGCAGGACTCCCAGGAGCTGCTGGCCTTCCTGCTGGATGGCCTTCACGAGGACCTGAACCGTGTTCACGAGAAGCCCTACGTGGAGCTGAAGGACAGCGACGGACGACCAGACTGGGAGGTTGCTTCTGAGGTCAGAGTTCATACACACTGTTCCTATCGTCATGGTGGGGAGATCCAGAAATAAGGCCTCAGGTGAATCACCTCATGTAGCTGTTGGAGTATAAATATTGATTTGGAGGTGTAATATTAGCTTTCTGTGTCATCTTGAACTGCTAGAAGTTGTCCTTTGTAGGTCAATTGGTAGAGCATGGTACTTGTAACGCCAGGGTAGTGGGTTCGATTCCCGGGGACCACCCAAATGTGAAATGTATGCACGCATGACTGAGTCGCTTTGGCTTAAAGTGTCTGCTAAATGGCGTATATTATTGTCTGGTGTGATGATGGTGAATTGTGTTCCCCCAGGCGTGGGAGAATCACCTGAGGAGAAACCGCTCCATTGTGGTGGACCTGTTCCATGGCCAGCTCAGGTCACAGGTCAAGTGCAAGACCTGTGGCCACGTCAGTGCACGCTTTGATCCCTTCAACTTCCTCTCTCTCCCTCTGCCCATGGATAACTCCATGCACTTAGAGATCATAGGTGAGCCTTATAAATCAAATTGTATTGGTCACGTACGCATATTTAGCAGATCTTATTGTGGGTTTAGTGAAATGCAGTGTATACAGTACTACAGTGCAACATCCAGAAAATACATTCCAAAAGATGAAACATAAGCATCATATTGGAGATATGTCTCGAAGTCTGTCGCCTGTCCACCCTTTCTTGTACTGGACTCTGAGCTTTACAGTAACAGTGTGGTGTTGAACAGAAAGCTATTTTGTTCCTGTTGTCTTTTGAGGGAATGTATATTGGATCCCGTGCCTCTGAAACACTTTTCTCTTTGCTTCCTCTGTCCAGTCATTAAGCTGGATGGGTCATGCCCAGTGCGGTATGGGCTCCGGCTCAATGCGGATGAGAAGTACACAGGCCTGAAGAGACTCCTGAGTGAGCTCTGCTGCCTGAATCCTGAGCAGATCCTCCTGGCTGAAGTACATGCCTCCAACATTAAGGTGGAGCCGTCATCTATCCTCCAGCACTGTACATCCATCCATCACACTGTCAATATCACAGTCTGCACGTAGACTAATGATTGTCTGTCTACCCTATTTTTAGAATTTTCCACTGGACAACCAGAAAGTGCGTCGGGCGGTGTGCGGCTTCCTGTGTGCGTTTGAGATCCCGGTGCCAAGTGCACCCACGTCTGTGGTGTCCACTCCCACACAAACAGATGGTATACCAATTGGTTCTTCTGTTCATTAGCGACGTTTCATTCCTTTTTTAAAGGCAATCCGTAAGAAGTGATGAAAGGGGTTTAGAATCCAAAGAAGTAGCAACCAAACACACCTTGGAATGTAAACAAATGCACAGGTTCTATAAAACAGATGAAAAAAGGTAGATACTTTGACACTAGAAAATATAACGTATAACATTTGTTCTTCGTGTCATCTCCAGAAGCTCAAGCACTAGCCTATGGGAACGCTACCATGGTAACTGACAGTAACTCTCTGAACCTGGGACTGATCCCCAAGGGCATGCCCAGCACTGTGGTTCCCTGTGGCACAGAGGGCAGCCTTGCTAACGGTCTCCCCGACGGCCCCGAGGTGCTCCCTTCAGACAGCCCCTTCACTGGGTACATTATCACCATCCACAGGAAGATGGTAAGAACTGCAGGATGGGCTAAAGATGGAGAGAAGATTAGCAGTGCATCAAGATTAGTCAAAGTCTATATAATGCTCACTTCTAAACCATGGGTCATTTGTGTTTGTTTTGTAGATGCGGGCAGAGTTATACTTCCTGTCCAGTCAGAAGAACCGCCCCAGCCTGTTTGGGATGCCGTTAATCGTGCCATGTACAGTCCACACCAGGACCAGGGACCTGTATGATTCTGTGTGGACCCAGGTGTCACGCCTGGCCAGTCCCTTGCCCCCTCAGGAGGCCAGCAACCACGCCCAGGACTGGTCAGTCTCTCCAGACCACTCTCTGTATTTTGTCAGGTGGCTTTGCAGTGTTCAGTGTTCTCCTAAAGGTACAGGTGTGTGATGCTGATCTGTGTGTGTGTGTGAACACAGTGATGACAGCATGGGCTACCAGTATCCCTTCACCCTGCGCGTGGTGCAGAAAGATGGCAACTCCTGCGCTTGGTGTCCGTGGTACAGGTAATTAAGTCTGTCACCACAGTACAACATATCACTATACGGTTGAAGATAGAGAATCTGTTCATTTCATACCCTGTATTGTTGTCCCCCTCAGGTTCTGCAGAGGCTGCACAGTGGAGTGTAACGATGAGAGGGCTGCTGTGGGAAATGCCTTCATGGCTGTGGACTGGGACCCCACTGCTCTGCACCTCCGCTACCAGACCTCTCAGGAGAGGGTAAGAGAGACATGAGGCTGGGGATAACAGCAGCAGGAACCCTAGGGGTCATATCAATGTATTTATTCGATATCTAATGGATATACGTCATACACTAAGTAATGTTTGTCTGTCCTGCAGATCGTGGAGGAGCACCCCAGTGTGGAACAGAGTCGCAGGGCCCAGGCAGAGCCCATCAGTCTGGACAGCTGTCTGCAGGCCTTTACCAGTGAGGAAGAGCTGGGAGAAGATGAGCTCTACTACTGCTCCAAGTGCAAGACCCACCGCCTGGCCACCAAGAAACTGGACCTGTGGAGGCTGCCGCCCATCCTGGTCAGACATAGAGCTCATTCCCTCTGCGTTAACTTCCCTGTCCTCTCCCTATTCATATGTGTCAATACGTATATGTGCCTATTCATATGTGTCAATAGCAGTTGAAACCTATTCAAATATACATGAATAAACCCCAACTCAAACATTTTCAATGCTATGTCTGAAGTGCAAGATTGCACATGACACCACCCACTCTAAAACCCCTTTATTCTGTCCATTTGAATTGCAGATAATTCATTTAAAACGGTTCCAGTTTATGAATGGGCGGTGGATCAAATCCCAGAAGATTGTTAGGTTTCCCAGGGAGACGTTTGACCCCAGTGCTTTCCTGACCCCAAGAGATGCAGACCAAAGCCAAGAGAGCTGGAGGGATAAGCTGGGGGAGGAGCTACACGACACAGAGGGAGGAGTGCAAAAGTCTGGGGGTGGAGACACTGTCTGTAACCCTGCCCTGACTCTCAACAATGGGAAAGGTTTGTATAGATTCTTGACGGGTTTCAGATGTACCTGTCATATCCCACTTATTATTTAAAGGAGGCTGGTGTTCTTCTATGAATATGTGTCTGTTTGCAGACTCTCTGTGCTCAGGGAGGATGGCCAGCACCCCCCTCAGCAGAGACGTCTGCCCCAACTGCAGCCCTCAGAGTGAGGGCAGGAGACAGGGCCGTGGGCTGGTGTTTCCCACGGGAAGCAGGTACCAACTGTCCCTCAGTAAGGAGAGCCTGGACAGTGGCAGGGAGAGCCCCATGGAGCTGGAGGCCAGCAGGATGAGGAAGGGGAGCATGGGAGAAGGCCTCGGTGACTCCACCTCTGGTGAGGACACGGCCAGAGAATGTGACAACACAATGTCTGTGTCTGAGCTAAACAGCAATGGCTACCCCGAGGACAGCATGGATCTGGAGGCCTCCCAAGGCCAAAGAGACAAAATCTACCTGGATGCCATGTACAACTTGTATGCAATTTCAGTAAGTATTAAGCGGGTCAAATATTTGTTTTTCTCTGTAAGAATTGTACTGTTCTAGCCTGAAGCCTTAGAGTAAAGTGACTGTCTATCTACCATCTGAAATATCCTCTAACCCCCAATCACTTTTGGGTTTGCAGTGCCATTCAGGGATCCTAGGAGGAGGCCACTATGTGACATATGCCAAAAACCCAAATGAAAAGTGGTACTGTTACAACGACAGTAGCTGTAAGGTAAGCTGTATGCCAAAAACAGAACGTATATCTCTGCTATGTGATGCAGTGTTCATTGTCATCTGTAACTCAGTTATTTAAAGTTCACAAGTATAAACAAACCTCACTGTGTTTTCTGTGTTAAGGAGTTGCAGTCAGAGGAGATTGATGCAGACTCTGCCTATATCCTGTTCTATGAGCAGCAGGAAGTGGATTATTCTCTGTTCATGCCCAAAACTGACGGCAAAAAGATGGCCGACACAACTTGCATGGACGAGGACTTTGAGTCTGACTATAAGAAGTACTGTGTTCTTCAGTAATGGACTGTCTGTCGATATGTGTCAATGTGCTGCTGGTTCATCGACATGCTTGTGCTACAAAACCACCTTACTATTTGACTCTGAAATCTCTCAGGTTGAGATGAGCTGAAGCTTAGAAATCATCCCTGGTGGTTAGAAGTGGACAACCAACCGTTTTTACACCTTCATAGTGGATGGATCTTTTTTTTTCAAGTAATGGTACTCAAGTTATTTCTCGCTTGCGATGTCAAACAAAACGGAGGGCTGTGTATTGGTTTGTTTTGGCACAAACACCTTGTCGGGGAGTGACAATGCTTAGGCCCATGGTGTTGGTCCTAGGCCAGATGTGACAAATGTGGGAGTGTATGGTTTTTTTTGTAAACCAATGCCAGTTGCAATATGCCATTAATGTTTTGATTGGTATGCTCTGCAGTTTCATCCCCTCATTGAATAATACAAAACATTATTGCAGTAGAAGCAAGTGTTCACTACCTCATCATACCCTGCTTTGGACAGTAGTCAAATGCAATGTCACAATTCTAAAATTCCCTTTTTTGTTGTCCTCCTCAAATGTAAATGATTTAGACTCCAGACCGATAGGCCTGGATTATAGTCAGTGTTTCTGAACTACATTTATGTATTTGCATTGCAATGTACCTTTTGTTTGTTTATCGTGTCACGTCTTTTAAGAACAAAGCCTCAGGTGAGAGTATCTGAGAGAATCTTCCTGTAGCATCTGCTTTGTACCATTTGTGTGCAGGTCCATTCCAACAACATATCAGTCTGTTCCATCACAACATTGTGATGTTATCACATCAAGAGTCGTGTCATTACAGTAGTGCCACCAACAGGCTGTATCATACTTTATCATTGTGCCCAATTTAACACAATTCTTTATATACACTACCGTTCAAAAGTTTGGGGTCACTTAGAAATGTCTGTTTTTGAAAGAAAAGCACTTTTTGTCCATTAAAGTAACATAAAATTGATAGATATACAGTGTAGACATTGTTAATGTTGTAAATGACTATTGTAGCTGGAAACGGCAGATTTTTATGTAATATCTACATAGGCGTACAGAGGCCTATTATCAGCAACGTCAACAGTGAAGAGGTGACTCTGGGATGCTGGCCTTCTAGACAGAGGTCCTCTGTCCACTATCTGTGTTCTTTTGGCCATCTTAATATTTTATTTTTATTGGCCAGTCTGAGAGATGGCTTTTTCTTTGCAACTCTGCCTAGAAGGCCAGCATCCCGGAGTCGCCTCATCACTGTTGACGTTGAGACTGGTGTTTTGCGGGTACTATTTAATGAAGCTGACAGTTGAGGACTTGAGGCGTCTTTCTCAAACTAGACACACTAATGTACTTGTCCTCTTGCTCAGTTGTGCACCGGGGCCTCCCACTCTTTCTATTCTGGTTAGAGCCAGTTTGCGCTGTTCTGTGAAGGGAGTAGTACACAGCATTGTACGAGATCTGGAATAGCCTTCATTTCTCAGAACAAGAATAGACTGACGAGTTTCAGAAACAAGTTTTGTTTCTGGACATTTTGAGCCTGTAATCGAACCCACAAATGCTGATGCAATAAAACTGGCCTTCTTTAGACTACTTGAGCTTCTTTAATCAGAACAACAGTTTTCAGCTGTGCTAACATCTTTGCAAAAGGGTTTTCTAATGATCAATTAGCCTTTTAAAATGATAAACTTGGATTAGCTAACACAACGTGCCATTGGAACACAGGTGTGATGGTTGCTGATAATGGGCCTCTGTACGCCTATGTAGAAATTCCATAAAAAATATGCCGTTTCCAGCTACAAGTCATTGACAACATTAACAATGTCTACACTGTATATCTTATCAATTTGATGTTATTTTAATGGACAAAACATGTGATTTTCCTTCAGAAACAATGACATTTCTAAGTGACCCTAAACTTTTGAATGGTAGTGTATACAGTTGAAGTTGGAAGTTTACATACACCTTAGCCAAACACATTTAAACTCAGTCCTTGCTCGCACAAGCTTTTTCAGTTCTGCCCACAAATTTTCTATAGGATTGAAGTCAGGGCTTTGTGATGGCCACTCCAATACCTTGACTTTGTTGTCCCAACTTTGGAAGTATGCTTGGGGTCATTGTCCATTTGGAAGACCCATTTGCGACCAAGCTTTAACTTCCTGACTGATGTCTTGAGATGTTGCTTCAAAATATCTACATAATTTTCCTCCCTCATGATGCCATCTATATTTTGAAGTGCATTATTCCCTCCTGCAGCAAAGCACCCCCACAACATGATGCTGCCACCCCCGTGCTTCACGGTTGGGATGGTGTTCTTCGGCTTGTAAGCGTCCCCCTTTTTACTCCAAAAATAACGATGGTCATTATGGCCAAACAGTTCAATTTTTGTTTCATCAGATATTTCTCCAAAAAGTATGATCTTTTTACTGGTGGCTTTGGATTAGTGGCTTCTTCCTTGCTGAGCGGCCTTTCAGGTTATGTCGATATAGGACTCGTTTTACTGTGGATATAGATACGTTTGTACCCGTTTCCTCCAGCATCTTCACAAGGTCCTTTGCTGTTGTTCTGGGATTGATTTGCACTTTTCGCACCAAAGTACGTTCATCTCAAGGAGACAGAACTCGTCTCCTTCCTGGGCGGTATGATGGCTGCGTGGTCCCATGGTGTTTATACTTGCGTACTATTGTTTGTACAGATGAACGTGGTACTGTCAGGCGTTTGGAATTTGCTCCCAAGGATGAACCAGACTTGTGGAGGTCTACAATTATTTTCTGAGGTTTTGGCTGATTTCTTTTGATTTTCCCATGATGTCAAGCAAAGAGGCACTGAGTTTGACGGTAGGCCTTGAAATACATCCACAGGTACACCTCCAATTGACTCAAATGACGTCAATTAGCCTATCAAGCTTATAAAGCCATGACATTTTCTGGAATTTTCCAAGCTGTTTAAAGGCACAGTCAACATAGTGTATGTACATTTCGGACCCACTGGAATTGTGATACAGTGAATTATAAGTGAAACAATGTCTGTAAACAATTGTTGGAAAAATGACTTGTGTCATGCACAAAGTAGATGTACTACCCGGCTCGCCAAAACTATAGTTTGTTAACAAGAAATTTGTGGAGTGGATGAAAAACGAGTTTTAATGACTCCAACCTAAGTGTATGTAAACATCCGATTTCAACTGTATATTATCTTAATGTTTTATTTAACTAGGCAAGTCAGTTTTGATCAAATTCTTATTTACAATGACCGTCTACACTGGCCAAACCCAGACAACGCTGGACCAATTGTGCGCCGCCCTATGGGACTCCCAATCACGGCCGGTTGTTATACAGCCTGGATTCAAACCAGGGTGTTTGTAGTGACGCCTTTAGCACTGAGATGCAGTGCCTTAGACCGCTGCGCCACTCGGGAGCCCTAATGCTAGTCATGAGATCACAACTTCGAAGGGCAGAAGTTGTGAATGTTGCATCTTTTTGAATGCCATGGTTATGAGGTATTTGATTTAGGCAGAGTGGGACATTTGACAGTTTGAGCAGTTGTACCTTACCGTTATGCAACAAGTGAATAGGTAGCTTTTCCCTCTGAGCTTTGAAATATGTATTTACTATAACTATATCGACATACACTATGTGAAACATAGGAGTTGAATTGAATCTAATCAGATGGAGAAAAAAATCCTACTCTTTAGGCTGTGAGCTATAGTATATCCATTACAATACATAGCTCTCATTTCTTAAAAGTCTTGTTGAGGTATATGCTTTATTTGGTGAATCAATTACTGATTATAACAGCTGGACAGAAACCTACCAACTCTACCTGGCCTATGATGGTAGAACGATACACATCCTGATGACAATTATATTTTTTTACATTTTAACATTAGCCAGCTATTGCCGTGGTCATTTTCAGTATTGTCCCCCTGAAAAGCTTGATGCAGTGAATACTACTGAATGGTTTATTTATTTTTTATGTCTATTTAGTTTTAGTTTTTTAATTTATTTCATGTACTTTTGTAAAATGTTTAAATTCAAATTTTATTTTGCAATAACCCTTGAGGAAAAACTGAAATGTACATAAATACTTTTGGAAAAAGGATGTATTGGAATATGAACTGTGAAGATCTGCATTGTATATGGAGTGAATTAGTTTCTGTGACTATTAAAGCAGCCAATGAACTATACAACCTGTCTCCCTTTTTCTTGTACAGACTTATTCGGCGGCAGGTAGCTTAGTGGTTAGAGCATTGGACTAGTAACCGAAAGATTGCAAGATCGAATCCCCAAGCTGACAAGGTAAATCTGTTGTTCTGCCCCTGAACAAGGCAGTTAACCCACTGTTCCAAGGCCGTCATTGAAAATAAGAATTTGTTCTAAAATTAACTGACTTGCCTAGTTAAATAAAGGTAAAAAAAAATTGGGATGGTTAACATGAAAAATGTAATGTAAATGTCTAATGGTCATGACTTAATAACAATGTCATAACTAGCCTAAGCTAGACAATATTCTCAGAATGGACTGTTAATAAACCTTAGGACCACATATATTCGACAAGCAAAGCTCAAAGAACTGTCGTAGAAGTATTTCCTCAAAGGAAACCACAAAATAGACACCCATCCCCCTTAGACATCTGTAACTGTTGGTGAATGTAAACATCAGAGCACTGCAGGGAAATGCCTCCCACCTCATAGCCCTCTGACACACACTTGATAACCACAGAGAGATGACTAAATGGAACAATTTCTTTTTTTTTTTTACACATGGCCAAATTTCCAGCTTTAACTCTTAATGTTAAATTTAAAACGATAAGTGGCCCGTCAAAGTGTTAATCAACAGCCGCTTTTAATTGTCACCCAAAAGCTCATACTAGTGCATGAATGTAGGATGACTTGAAAGTTAAATTGTTGCAGCGAGACAGTGTTTCTGAAGACTGCGCTCCTCTTTCCTGTGAGTGAGGGACAACAGGAAGTGAGGTGAAGAACATATGTAGGTGGTCCACACAGTGATCACAATAGAAAAGATTTCACATGAATTTGGATAGAAGGTGTTTGAATATCTACCTGCATGGGCTCTATGGGTGAGATCTCCTCTCTATATCAGCTCAATATAACTAATTCAAAAGTAATTATAGCTCAATGCCTACTTCAAATAACATTTTATTGGTCACATACACATATTTAGAAGATATTATTGCGGGTGTAGCGAAATGCTTGTGTTCCTAGTTGCAACAGTGCAGTAGTATCTAACAATTCACAATACACAAATCTAAAAGTAAAACAATGGAATTAAGAAATATATAAATGTTAGGACGAGCAATGTCGGAGTGGCAATGACTAAAATAAAATAGAATACAGTATATACATATAAGATGAGTAAAGCAGCATGTAAACATTATTAAAGTGACTAGTGTTCCAGTATTAAAGTGGCCAGTGATTCCATGACTATGTTGTCGTGTCTTTGGCATCATTAAAAGTGAAGACTGTTATTTTATCAAATCAATTCTCTAATTATTATTACGTGATTAAACTAATCATGTAAATGTAATTAACTAGGAAGTCGGGACACCAAGGAAAATCTTCAGATTACCAAGTTATAATTTTCCCGAATATAACTCTTCAGATATTTTAATATCTGATCAATTAGTCTTCTATTAATGAATTATTCTTTACCTCACGTCAGTCTCATTCCAAACGCCGTAAATTGTTGGTTATCTGCACGAACCCAGCCTTTACTATGAATCATTCATACACCAATTGGCTTAATAATTTATTTACTAACTAAATAATCAGAGAAATGCATAAACAAACAAACAGTAGATAGGTTGCTAACAAGGATAGGGAAGGTTCCCCAGTGGGCTAAGCCAATATGACGGCTTGGTGGACAAAGGGAAGTGTGTGGACAGAAAGAGCGGGAAAGACAAAAGGGATCACTACACACAGTTGATAATTATATTAATTGAAATGCTAATCCTTTGCACATGAACGCTCACTCATTCGGGAATAATAGCGATCAATATATATTTACACCCATGTGTCGTCGTGATCTCTTCGCATCCCAGGTTTACATAATTTCTAGCTACAGACTAGTAATTAGTATCTAAGATTTGCTCTTATTCTGTAGGGATCGATAGTCTCAGAGTTTAACCATTTCCAGCCGTGTAGCCAATGCTCCACGTGATATGGTTAGGAATTCAATAACTATTCGCAATCACAGCTCACGCTGTGGGTTTGCTTAGTCTTGGTACTCAAACCTGTGCCACCTCAGTTTACACAGAGGTACGTGTGTTCTGAAGAGGATTTCCTCAGGGGGGGGGGGTTATTCGTAACAGTAGAAAAGGCAGTTCTATGATGACTGATCATGTCTGTGCTCACAGGGGCAGGCCAATGACTTAGTTAAACTTTAAAGGGAATACAATTCTCTCACATTAAAGGCTTAACATCACATTACATCATTTCACAAATAGTTTCATCTTCAACTCATTAATTTTATACAAGAATTAGATGAACACCATAATTGAGAAATGTGCACAATCAGAGATATACAGTTGAGGGTGGAAGTTTACATACACTTAGGTTGGAGTCATTAAAACTCGTTTTTCAACCACTCCACAAATTTCTTGTTAACAAACTATAGTTTTGGCAAGTCGGTTAGGACATCCACTTCGTGCATGACACAAGTCATTTTTCCAACAATTGTTTACAGACAGATTATCTCACTTATAATTCATTGTATCACAATTCCAGTGGGTCAGAAGTTTACATACACTAAGTTGACTTTGCCTTTAAACAGCTTGAAAAATTCCAGAAAATGATGTCATGGCTTTAGAAGCTTCTGATAAATGATGTCAATTAGCCTATCAGAAGCTTCTAAAGCCATGACATCATTTGAGTCAATTGGAGGTGTACCTGTGGATGTATTTCAAGGCCTACCTTCAAACTCAGTGCCTCTTTGCTTGACATCATGGGAAAATCAAAAGAAATCAGCCAAAACCTCAGAAAAAAATTGTAGACCTCCACAAGTCTGGTTCATCCTTGAGAGCAATTTCCAAACGCCTGACAGTACCACGTTCATCTGTACAAACAATAGTACGCAAGTATAAACACCATGGGACCACTCAGCCATCATACCGCCCAGGAAGGAGACGAGATCTGTCTCCTAGAGATGAAATTACTTTGCTGCGAAAAGTGCAAATCAATCTCAGAACAACAGCAAAGGACCCTGTGAAGATGCTGGAGGAAACAGGTACAAAAGTATCCATATCCACAGTAAAACGAGTCCTATATTGACATAACCTGAAAGGCCGCTCATTAAGGAGAAGCCACTGCTCCAAAACCGCCATAAAAAAAGCCAGACTATGGTTTGCAACTGCACATGGGGACAAAGACCGTAATTTTTTGAGAAATGTCCTCTGGTCTGATGAAACAAAAATAGAACTGTTTGGCCATAATGACCATCGTTATGTTTGGAGGAAAAGGGGGAGGCTTGCAAGCCGAAGAACACCATCCCAACCGTGAAGCACGGGGGAGGCAGCATCATGTTGTGGGGGTGCTTTGCTGCAGGAGGGACTGGTGCGCTTCACAAAATAGATGGCATCATGAGGAGGAAAATTATGTGGATTTATTGAAGCAACATCTCAAGACATCAGTCAGGAAGTTAAAGCTTGGTCGCAAATGGGTCTTCCAAATGGACAATGACCCCAAGCATACTTCCAAAGTTGTTGCAAAATGGCTTAAGGACAACAAAGTCAAGGTATTGGAGTGGCCATCACAAAGCCCTGACTTCAATCTTATAGAACATTTGTGGGCAGAACTGAAAAAGCGTGTGCGAGCAAGGAGGCCTACAAACCTGACTCAGTTACATCCGATCTGTCAGGAGGAATGGGCCAAAATTCACCCAACTTATTGTGGGAAGCTCGTGGAAGGCTACCCGAAATGTTTGACCCAAGTGAAACAATTTAAAGGCAATGCTACCAAATACTAATTGAGTGTATGTAAACTTCTGACCCACTGGGAATGTAATGAAAGAACTAAAAGCTGAAATAAATCTTTCTCTCTACTATTTTTCTGACATTTCACATTCTTAAAATAATGTGATGATCCTAACTGACCTAAAACAGGGAATTTTTACTCGGATTAAATGTCAGGAATTGTGAAAAACTGAGTTTAAATGTATTTGGCTAAGGTGTATGTAAACTTCCGACTTCAACTGTAGTTATCTATGTTTCCTGTCTTCTCTGAGGTCACCAAATGAAACACGCTCGTCATACCCGTCCCTTAAGTGTCCACGGACCATTCCCACCTTCTCACAAGTGGACATTGTGTTTCATTTTCCCATTTTGGGGATTTAGGGGTTTGGCCATGTGAAATCCTTTGTTCACTCTGTGGTCTCTCTACATGAAAAGGGGAATAGAGTCTCCGCCAGGAATTTACGACCTGAGATTACAGAACCTGGGTGTAGGAGAGACAGAGAGGGGGAAGCCCCGATCTATACCCAGAAATGGCCACGTCATGACAATGTATATAGGGCAGCAGCCTCTAAGGTGCAGGGTTGAGTAACCGGGTGGTAGCTGGCTAGTGATGGCTATTTAACAGTCTGATGGCCTTGAGACAGAAGCTGTTTTTCAGTCTTTTGGACCCAGCTTTGATGCACCTGTACTGACCTCGCTTTCTGGATGATAGCGGGGTGAACAGGCCGTGGCTTAGGTGGTTGATGTCCTTGATGATCTTTTTGGCCTTCCTGTGACATTGTGTGCTGTAGGTGTCCTGGAGGGCAGGCAGTGTGTCCCCGGTGATGCGTTGGGCAGACTGCACCACCCTCTGGAGAGCCCTGCGGTTGCTGGTGCCGTATCAGGCGGTGATACAGCCCGACAGGATGCTCTCAATTGTGCATCTGTAAAAGTTTGAGGTTCTTAGGGGCCAAGCCAAATTTCTTCAGCCTCCTGAGGTACACACTGTTTGTGTGGGTAGACCATTTCAGATTGTCAGTGATGTGTACGCTGATGAACTTGAAGCTTTCCACCTTCTCCACTGTGGTCCCATCGATGTGGATGGGGACTTTAGAACAACTCCTTGCTCATCATTTCATATTTTTGCTCTTGATTCCTCAGATGAAGGCAATGTGCGCACTCAACAGAACAATGTCATATGTGAATGCAAGCAACAATCACACAAAAACCTCCCTCATCAGCAACGTAACAAGACCTTCAAATATAATAAATGATCTTGATAATACATTCTCAACAGATCCTGTAGTAGGTGAGTCATGTAATCATATGTCATGTGAGAAGTTTACTGATGACGGTTTCTCATGCTTTGATGTAACGGTGAACATGTCTTTTCTCAGATGGTGTCAAATTGAATGGGATGTTCTACATTTTAATCAGTATTTCTGGGTTTACTGTTACCATTGTCCTTTTACTGGCCATTCTGTGGACAATGAAGTAAGTTTATAGCTCAACTACTTGTTAACATATCAAACGTGTACCTTTCCTTAATACAGTATCAGCAGTGGATGTGTTAATTCCATACTGGATGCAGTAATATACAGTATAACACTAACTTTCTTCATACCCTTTCCAGGTATCGCACTTTGATTCACACCATTCGAGAGCTGCAGGGTGTTGAGGGTCTATTGGGCAGAGCTCCTCCATCCAACCCCCCAGCTATAAGTCCCCTAACCTTGAGGAAGTGTCTAGTGCGTGAGACTAGAAGCCCACTAGAGCTTGTCTCTGTCACTCTGGGACAGGAGTATCAGAACACCAGCTCGCCCACTCCCCTGCTCAGGCAGACAACCAAGTCAGCTTCTAGGTCTCTCTGGAGACCACAGCAAACGGTAAATTCAGTTTGAAGAAAAAGCTACAGGGTAAAAAAACATTCTCATATTTAAATCTAGCTGTAGAATGTTGTAACAGCGGGGACTTCATTTCCCAGGGTTCCTCATTCAACACATCAGGGCTGGGCATACAGCAACTCATCAAAGCAGGGAGGGAAGGGGTGTACTACAAGGCTAAGATGATGCGTGGCACCTGCAAGGGCCACTCCATTGTCACCTGCAAGATGACCAAAGAGGGTAAGGACAAATTCACCAAGCTTACTACTAAACTCAGCAAAAAAGAAACGTCCCTTTTTCAGGACCCTGTCTTTCAAAGATAATTCATAAAAATCCAAACAGATCTTCATTGTAAAGGGTTTAAACAGCATTTCCCATGCTTGTTCAATGAATCATAAACAATTAATGAACATGCACCTGTGGAACGGTCATTAAGACACTAACAGCTTGGAGACAGTAGTCAATTAAGGGCACAGTTATGAAAACTTAGGACACTAAAGAGGCCTTTCTACTGACTCTGAAAAACACCAAAAGAAAGATGCCCAGGGTCCCTGCTCACCTGTGTCAAGGTGCCTTAGGCATGCTGCAAGGAGGCATGAGGACTGCGCATGTGGCCAGGGCAATAAATTGCAATGTCCATACTGTGAGACGCCTAAGACAGCGCTACAGGGAGACAGGACGGACAGCTGATTGTCCTCGCAGTGGCAGACCACGTGTAACAACACCTCACCAGACATCACCGGCAACAACGTTGCCTATGGGCACAAACCCACCGTCACTGGACCAGACAGGACTGGCAAAAAGTGCTCTTCACCGACGAGTCACAGTTTTGTCTCACCAGGGGTGATTGTCGGATTCGCGTTTATCGTCGAAGGAATGAGCGTTACACCGAGGCCTGTACTCTGGAGCGGGATCGATTTGGAGGTGGAGGGTCCGTCATGGTCTTGGACGCTGTGTCACAGCATCATCGGACTGAGCTTGCTGTCATTGCAGGCAATCTCAACGCTGTGCGTTATAGGGAAGACATCCTCCTCCCTAATGTGGTACCCTTCCTGCAGGCTCATCTTGTCATGACCCTCCAGCATGACAATGCCACCAGCCATACTGCTTGTTCTGTGCGTGATTTCCTGCTAGATAGGAATGTCTTGTTGTAAGAGTAGGGTAACATCTCACAGCAAGAACTGGCAAATCTGTTGCAGTCCATGAGGAGAAGATGCGCTGCAGTACCTAATGCAGCTGGTGGCCACACCAGATACTGACTGTTATTTTTTATTTTGAACCCCCCCCCCCTTTGTTCATGGACACATTATTCCATTTCTGTTAGTCACTTGTCTTTGGAACTTGTTCAGTTTATGTCTCAGTTGTTGAATATTGTTATGTTCATACAAATATTTACACATGTTAAGTTTGCTGAAAATAAACGCAGTTGACAGTGAGAGGACATTTCTTTTTTTGCTGAGTTTATTTAACGTTGTTAGTCAATACCAAAAAGACAATGCACAATAATACATGTACCAATCACAGCCCTCACCATCAGAGGTTTACTGTTTGAAATGCACCCAGGAGCTTATACCTACCAAAACAGTTGATAAGCGTGGTTTGTCCTCTCTAGGGGTTACCCACAGGAGGGTAGCCAGAGAGGTGAACATCATGAGGAAGCTGGGTACCCACAAGAATGTGCTGCAGCTGCTAGACTGGAACATCACACAGGGTAAGAGTCACATACTCGTTTATTAAGCATTCATTGTTTCTGAAATTTGGACCATGGAAAAAAGTTATACAGTAAGGTGGTGTTGTGTGTGTTTAATTTTCCTTTACTCCAGCTCCTTACATGCTGATCCTGGAGTCGGTGAGCAGTGGGACCCTGCGCAGTTTCCTGCAAGTGAATCAACATCAACTGAGCAGGGACAGTGAACTGCAAAAGCACTTCACCACAGCAGCATATCACATTGCCCATGCAATGAGACACCTGCGCTCTAAAATGGTACATTAGAATCCTTCCAAAAATCCATCAACAATGTAATATATGTAGCTTTTGTCTGTGGTCACCACACATACATATTTGACTACAGTCCCCATCATCTCTGTTGCACAATTGTTCATACTACAGGTGGTGCACTGTGACATAGCCCTGAGGAACATCATGGTTAACCATTTCCCCAGAGAGGTGAAGCTGGCAGAGTTTGGACTGGCCCAAGACCTGACTCTTATGAGGAGCCGTCGCAGCAGCCACAAAGGAGACCACATGGTGAGGAGGACTGTCTTGGAGTCACCGAAAGTTGTGACCAGAGCATAATTTAACTTGGCTGTTCTTTTTGGTTCTGTTCGCAGCAAAATGTGCCCCTGCGTTGGTATCCCCCAGAGTACTTCAGAAACAACTACTACAGCTTCAAAGGGGATGTCTGGGCATTTGGCATTGTGCTGTGGGAGATGCAAACATTTGGTAAAATGGAAAGAGCACCTGAGATTAACTGATAAAAATGTATTCACTAACGTATTAATAATTATTTTTTATTTTTTAGGGGGTAGATCAGATTTAATATTAAAGATAGATTGTAGCTTCCATCAATGTAATTGTCTGCATCATTTCCAATCCCCAATATATATTTTTTTGTAAATGTATACAGCACCAGTCAAAAGTTTGGACACACCTACTCATTCAAGGGTTTTTCTTTATTTTTACTATTCTCTACATTGTAGATTTTTAACTTTGCTGTTTCACAAAAGTTTTGAAAATATATCAATTTCACAGACACAGTATATTTTACATTTGTTATCTTGTTGTTATTAGTCCCACCCTTCAGCTCCATTCAACCCCTCCCATCTAGCTCTTAACACCATCCATACTGCATTTCTATTTGCCATGTATTTTTTAACAGTGCTGTAATGATTCGTCTTAATCTTAGGGACCTTACCATATCCCAACCTGGAGACTTCAGAGTTGGTGGTGCGCTACATCTGCTCTGGACACAGGAATTCAGAACCAGAGACATGTAGGCCAGAGATGTGAGTAATGATCCCCCCCTTCAGATACTTTTTTTACATGGAATATTTCCAGGCATATCTGACTGCTCATGTGTATTTGCATGATACTGGTGCGCTAGTAAACTCAGCAAAAGAAGAAACATCCCTTTTTTAGGACCCTGTCTTTCAAAGGTAATTCATAAAAATCCAAATAACTTCTCAGATCTTCATTGTAAAGGGTTTAAACACTATTTCCCATGCTTGTTCAATGAACCATAAACAATTAATGAACATGCACATGTGGAACGGTCGTTAAGACACTAACAGCTTACAGACGGTAGGCAATTAAGGTCACAGTTATGAAAACTTAGGACACTAAAGAGGCCTTTCTACTGACTCTGAAAAACACCAAAAGAAAGATGCCCAGGGTCCCTGCTCAACTGCGTGAACGTGCCTTATGCATGCTGCAAGGAGGCATGAGGACTGCAGATGTGGCCAGTACTGTGAGACACCTAAGACAGCGCTACAGGGAGACAGGACGGACAGCTGATTGTCCTCGCAGTGGCAGACCACGTGTAACAGCACCTGCACAGGATCGGTACATCCGAACATCACACCTGCGGGACAGGTACAGGATGGCAACAACAACTGCCTGAGTTACACCAGGACCGCACAATCCCTCCATCAGTGCTCAGACTGTCCACAATAGGCTGAGAGAGGCTGGACAGAGGGCTTGTAGGCCTGTTGTAAGGCAGGTCCTCACCAGACATCACCAGCAACAACGTTACCTATGGGCACAAACCCACCATCGCTGGACTAGACAGGACTGGCAAAAAGTGCTCTTCACTGACGAGTCGCAGTTTTGTCTCACCAGGGGTGGTCGGATTTGCGTTTATTGTCAAAGGAATGAGCGTTACACCGAGGCCTGTACTCTGGAGCGGGATCGATTTGGAGGCGGAGGGTCCGTCATGGTCTGGGGCGGTGTGTCACAGCATCATCGGACTGAACTTGTTATCATTGCAGGCAATCTCAACACTGTGCGTTACAGGGAACACATCCTCCTCCCTCATGTGGTACCCTTCCTGCAGGCTCATCCTGACATGCATTGTCTAGCATGACAATGCCACCAGCCATACTGCTCGTTCTGTGCGTGATTTCCTGCAAGACAGGAATGACAGTATTCTGCCATGGCCAGCGAAGAGCCCGGATCTCAATTCCATTGAGCATGTCTGGGACCTGTTGGATCGGAGGGTGAGGGCTAGGGCCATTCCCCCCAGAAATGTCCGGGAACTTGCAGGTGCCTTGGTGGAAGAGTGGGGTAACATCTCACAGCAAGAACTGGCAAATCTGGTGCAGTCCATGAGAAGGAGATGCACTGTAGCACTTAATGCAGCTGGTGGCCACACCAGATACTGACTGTTACTTTTGATTTTGACCCCCCCTTTGTTCAGGGACACATTATCCCATTTCTGTTAGTCACATGTCTGTGGAACTTGTTCAGTTTATGTCTCAGTTGTTGAATCTTGTTATGTTCATACAAATATTTACACATGTTAAGTTTGCTGAAAATAAACACAGTTGACAGTGAGAGGACATTTCTTTTTTTGCTGAGTTTATATGGATCCCCTTTCCTTCTAGACTGCAGATGATGAGGGACTGCTGGCTGGAGCCCTACACCCAAAGGCCCTCCTTCAACGACATAGTCAGTGTCCTGGAGAACATCCTGGAGGATGATGCAGTGAGTGTGGCGTTTTCAGTTACCGTTCCCGTTGCATCTCCTATCGTTCTCTGTGGTAAAAACGTATTTAAGAGGCAATCTAGGCATGCAAAATGTTACCTTTCCATGCAGTTATTTGTGTTTGTATATTGTTTGCAGGATTACATCAAAGTGAACAACGGACTAGCCAATGTTGGATATGGTGACCAAGATCAAATCTGCCTTACTCTCCTTCATGACGACTGAATATGTGCAGAGAGGAAGAGGTGAAGCCTCAGTATATAGATCATCTTTGATATGTGCAACAAGTTACTTCATGCATAACATGTTTGGATGTGCATGTTTGCAAAATCTGCTTTTACTTAGGGAAGTAGGTCTACTACAATGACCTTACACTGAGTGTACAAAACATTAGGAACAGCTACTTAATATTGAGTTGCACCCCCTTTTGCTCTCAGAACAGCCTCAATTCGTCGGGGCATGGACTACAAGGTGTCAAAAGCATTCCACATGGATGCTGGCCCATGTTCACCTCAATGCTTCCCACAGTTGTGTCAAGTTGGCTGGATGTCCTTTGGGTGGTGGACCATTTTTGATACACACAGGAAACTGTTGAGAGTGAAAAACCCAGCAGTGTTGCAGTTCTTGAGACACTCAAACCGGTGCGCCCGGCACCTACTACAATACCCTGTATAAAGGCACTTAAATCTTTTGTCTTGTCCATTCACCCTCAGAATAGCACACATACACAATCCATGTCTCACTTGTCAAGGCTTAAAAATCCTTCTTTAACCTGTCTCCTCCCATTCATCTACACTGATTGAAGTGGATTTAACAAGTGAAATCAATATCAGATCATAGCTTTCACCTGGTTCAACTCCAGGTGTCATAAATGCATGACCCCCCCCTTGTACTGTAAAGTAAATGGAACACCCCCCCTCATAGAATTAACTAAAATAACAATAACTGTAGCGACCTTGTGTTTATAAACGTGGATATCAACTTTGCCACTTCTGCATGTTTTTGTGGCACAGTTGGTGTCATGCAGGGCTACGGGCCAGAAGGTTGAGGATTCGCTGACAACCACAGAAGAGCTCACTCTCCCTGCCTGTTTCGTTACTTCAAGATCAAAGCCGGTTGCAGACAATGATCAGCTAGGGGGAATCAGATTTTCAACATTTTGATGCCATATTTTTTATAATATAAAATATATGCAACAAATTTTCCACCAACAGGTTTATGTGCCAATGCACCACACAACCAATAAACAAAACATACCGACTTCGGGTCTTCAATATCACGGTTTTCATTTTCAACACAACAATAAATATACCGTCTCGACAAACAGAAAACACATCCCTCCCTACCTTAGGCTTACCAAGTATCAAAGTTTTGGCTTGACAATCTCTGAATGTCATTAAACTTTTTGGTCTCTTTCTGTTTATCAAATTGCAGCTGGACAGTTTGGATTGATTTAGTTGTCAGTAAAAAAAATACATATACAGTATAAACAAATAATTGTAAAAGTGACTGGGATTGCACAATAAAGTCAGGGACTAATTTCCATTGTGGTCCCTACATTTGCTGCAGCATATGCTAGTAATATATGGACTAAATGCGTGTCTAATTTACACATCTCCATCTGGCTTTCGGGGGTCAACCTATTTTTTTTATTGTAAACATGATGTTTTATTTATTTGAGCTGTATAGTTTTTTTCATATCAGTTGAATATTGTTGCTTTAAATCCGTGTCCACGGGGCACTATGTCATTGTCTTTCTCTCTCCAATTCCATTCAAATTGCATCCAAAATAGATAATCCTGTTCAAAAAGTATATATCCTAGCCTACCTCTTTCAGCGTATAATTTCAGATAATAAATCAAATTCAGTTATTAGCCTTATATTTAGCTAATGAATGATGGGCTATAAATAAGCTTCTAACTTATAGCCTCTGTCTCTTGCACAATACACGCCATGTGCTCTGCTGGCCTCTCTCCTTAAAAATAGTTTCTTAGCTCTTGGAGTCCCATGAAAAGCTAGACTACAATAGCTTGCTGGAAGAATTTATTTTTAGCATGTCTTATACTAATACTGTTGGAAGAAAGATGCAAGCTCTTGTTTGCTGAATGTCACACCCTGATCTGTTTCACCTGTCCTTGTGATTGTCTCCACCCCCCTCCAGGTGTCACCCATCTTCTCCATTATCCCCTGTGTATTTATTCCTGTGTTCTCTGTTTGTCTGTTGCCAGTTCGTTTTGTTTGTGAAGTCAACCAGAGTTTTGTCTCAGCTCCTGCTTTTCACCAGTCTCTCTTTTTCCTCACCCTCCTGGTTTTGACCCTTGCCTGTCCTGATTCTGAGCCCACCTGCCCCTGACCTTGCCTGCACCTTTGCCCCTACTCTGGATTACCGACCTCTGCCTGACCTGAGCCTGCCTGCCATCCTGTACCTTTGCCCCAATACTCTGGATTATCGACCCCTGCCTGCCTTGACCTGTCGTTTGCCTGCCCCTGTTGCTATAATAAACATCGTTACTTCAACACAGTCTGCATTTGGGTCTTACCTGAAACGTGATAGCTGAATGATAAATACAGCAGCCAATAGAACTCACAGCTGGGGAGTTTGAAAGAAGAGTGAACTCGGGATGGCGGGAGGCTATAGCAGTTATTTGTTCAGACCCGTAACCATTCAATCTTAATTAAGAGAAAGGGAAGTAATCTGCATCTTATTCTAGTTCTATATTATTCAAGTATGTCATTACAATGAAGATCAGGAAAACGAAACATTTAACTGTTTAACGCAAGGAAATAATGAAGCAACAATAGAGAAAGAACAGGTATGCTAATACGCACAACGTTAGGGGAAATATTTTGAAATGTATACATGCGTCAGCCTACAGCCTAATTGTAACTGTGTAGGCAGTATGTCCTGCACCAGCATCATTATTAAATTTAGCTAACAGATAGTTAATCGAGAGATTCTGACCTTTGCCTCGATTCAGGAGTCTCGTAGTCTCGTCCAGATCATCATGGCATTTGTAGTTCTTTATGATAGCCACATTAGCAGCTAAATAGCATTTCATTTTGGGGGAGTAAAAATAGACGAATATATTGATAAAAGTCACCTTATCGTAGAGAGATTTACAAGGTTATCAAAACGTCATGCCAGGGTAAACCTACAAGAAACACAGCCCTTATTTTAAGTGTTTCTAAAAATCCCATTTGGGGAAAAATTAATGGTGGAAAAACGATTGGAAACTTCGGTTTTATGGGTATTATGACTCATACTGTGGTACTCTATTCAATCCACACTCAAAGAGATTTGTTTACTGGAGATTGTTTCATTTACTTACCTAAGAGAGCATAGCTACATCTATGGGCATTTATGTTTTTCTGTCTTGTGTAATGTGCGGTAGCCTATCATAGGCTATGTATTGGTAAAAATAAATAATAGATAATGGCACAATCCTTTGGGCTTTTTGGGCTTGGGCTCATAAAATGCCTTTAATGTAGGGATTATAAAATAAATATATTTATTGTATGGCTCATCAGGCTCAAGTAGTATCAGACTTGATTTTACAAGCTGATCAAAGCTCTAATCAAATTCAGACATATGCTTTAGAATGACACTTCCGGTCATGAATACCACTGGTTTAAGGACCAAAGTGGGATGGGGTGCAATTTCAGTTTTTCCCATGTCCCTTTTTTTTTGGCAAAATGTGCAATCCGCACTCCGACCTGCGAAAGGCAGCAATACGCAACAAAGCTTCGAGTCTGCCGGAAAGCCACACGAAGAAGATATATTTACCACTGATATAAAGGTGGGAGGAAAACTAAAGAGAGGAAAATACAATTCAGGGTAAGTTACCAGGTCATTTAAGTTATTTACACACGGGTGTGTTTATAATGGGATAATAATGGTGTTACGAGTTAACTAGCTAGCTAGTAAACATTAGCTAGCTAGCTTGCCAACTCGATTCATTTTGACGGCATATAAGCTATGACACAATCTAATGTTAGTTATAAAGCTAGATAGATAGACGTGTGATTAGATATAAATAGTGATAGCCTAGAAAACTAACGTTAGCTGGCTACATTCCAAGAAACTGTATTTTCTTCTGTAGAGCTTGCTAGATGTGCTGTCCTCTGTCCCTCATTTTTATTGCATAGTAGCATCTAGCTAATATGCAGTGGGCCCTTACCTAACTAGCATACAGTTTGTGTTGCCTGTAGCCTTGGATTCCTGGTGGGAGGAGCTGAAATCTCTGCATAACAATCGTTGCCAGTAGCTAGCTAGCGGTTGGCAACCATATGCCTGCTATATTTTTGTAATCAGATGAGATCTATCTAATGCAGACCATTTAAACACTGATAAATGGACTCAGTCTCCATACATTTGTGTATGTTGTGGTAAACAAACACCTGTAGGCCTACCTCTGTGTGATTTCCTGTTCATGTTTCCCCACATACCAAAAAGTGGCTCTCAGCTCTCTGCTATGTCTTTGGAGAAGACCTCCGATCTGGCCAATGAGAACACATGTCTGCCGTCCTCACTGACCCTTGACCTCCGCTCCCCACATAGTGCTCTGCTTGATTCTGACCTGAGCAAGAAGGCCAAAGGCACCACCTCCACCAAGAAGCGCCACAATTATGCCACATCCACTCCTCTGGATCTGCTGAATGGCACCAAGGGCGGCAATGACATCGATGAGGATGAGTGCAGTCAGCAGCGAGAGGAGGAGAGGGTCCGGAACCAGGAGAACGAGCAGGGCCAGCACAGCACAGGGACCAATGCCAAGTGGCTCAAGGAGGATCAGAATCAACTGCGCAAGGTGGCAGAGAGGCAGCAGGACCAGAATAGAAATTCTGACCAAGATCTGAATCACAACGAGAGCCCAGAAGGAAACCCCAACCAGAACTCTTTAGTGGTGGACCAGCAGGTGGAGGTCAGTGAGCAGAATCACTCTTCTAAGACCCTGAGGTCCCTGTGCTCTGACCTGAATGAGCCTCTGCTGATCGAAACCTCAGAAGCCCCTCATGGGAAAGAGGAAGATGAGGAAGAGCTTCTACTTCTTCCAAGTGGTGGAGAGAGGGACACAGACTCGTCTGAGGCGCAAAGTAGCAGCGAGTCTCGGCGAGATGACAGTAGAGAAGTCAAGGAAACCTGCCTGCTGTTTCAGGGCAGAAATGCAGCACCCAGTGATGAGGACTCCAGCTGTATGTCACTGTCTCAGGGCAGCACAGCCAACAGCACGCCGGATGGTGACCCAGGTAAGAGGGGCAACAAAATATCTTAACAATGGATGGGCTTTGAGTGCAGGGTTGTGTATAAGACTTGCGCTTTGCTTTTGCCGTAAACAGGGATTGTGATACAATCAAATTGTTTTCCGGGTTTGAGCATTTATTGTCATCTCTTATTTCCTAGTTATCTCTTTACATTTATCTCACTTGTTCCTCCTCGTTGTATAGAATCTTACTGGGATCGCAGTGCGTTTGAGACTGACACAGACCTGCCTGCGGGGTGGATGCGGGTCAGAGACGAGTCCGGTACCTACTACTGGCACATCCCCACAGGCACCACCCAGTGGGAGCCCCCCTCTCCCCTAGAGGAGGGAGAAGCCCCAGAGAGACCCTCCAGTACCTCCCCTGTCATCACACCCAGTGAGGAGCCACAGGTGAGAGCTAGAGGGCAGAGAGAGTTTAGTTTATTATGATCCACATTAGCTACTGCACGTGCAGCAGCTACTCTTACTGGTGTCCACATAAAATGTACAAATACATGACAAAGTACAGTTATAAGATATTACATTTCAAATAAATAAATAAAAAGCTTTGCTAGGTCTTTCTTTGCTGCATCTGACTATATTACCAGAAAGTAATCAAGATGGGACAAGACCAGAGCCTGAACAAATAGTACAGTTGATCTTTGTGTCAAAAACGCAGATTATCTTTTTATAGCAGACATACCTCTCGTCATCTTCACAGCAACTTTGTCATTATAACTTGACCATGATAACTGACCATCCAATGTTACTACTAGGAGTTCAGCTTTCTCAACTTGTTCAATGGCCACACCCTTTATGCACATCTCCAGTTGAGGTTTAGGTCTTAGAGAATGTTTTGAACCAAATACAATGCTTTTAGATGTATTTAAGACCAGTTTATTGTTAATTACCTGTTCTGACACTAACTGTAACTCCTTCCTAAGAGTCTCAGTGAGCTCACTGGCTGTAGGTGCTGATGTGCAGAGTGTGTGCAATCATCAGCATACATACTCATTTTAAGTTCTTGGAAGACAAGTGGCAAATCATTTGAAAAAATAGAGGTACAGTAATCCCTCGTTTATCGCGGGGGTTACGTTCCGAAAATGACCCGCGATAAGTGAAATCCGCGAAATAGAAAACTTTTTTTTTTTTTTACAATTAGCAACTATTACATGTATACAAATACAGTGACTCACGTGTAGGCCGTTTCACTGCTCTTCAGACTGGGCCGCTGCATCCTGACTGCGCTCTGCAGTGTTCTCTTCTTCTGAAGCCCGCGGTTCTTTATGTAACGAACGGAAGATTCATTGATTCCGTAATGGCGAGCAACGGCTGCATAGCTTTTACCTTCCCTTAGCATGTCCAGAAGTTTAACTTTATCTGAGATAGGTAGCATCTTCCGCCGTTTGGGCCCATCCGCAGGTGCTTTTGTCGGTCCAGGCCGTTTCGTCGACATTATGGGTTTAGGAGATGTTCGAAATTACAAGATAATTTGGCCAACTTAATGTAAATTTGCCAAGCTGTTTTATGTACGTACACATAACTGCACGAGACGACAAAATGATAGCACAATTCGTAGCATGTTTTGATACTAGAAGCGGGAGTGAGTTTTTAGCGAATCAGAATGCAGAGCACAATGCACCAAAAAAAAAAAAAAAAATGCATTATGAAAATCCGCGAAATAGCGAATCCGCGATAAGTGAACCGCGAAGTGGCGAGGGATCACTGTACTGTATATATCTAATGTTAGAGAAGTTTCCATTGAAGAATATTCTATTGGATAAGTAACTCTCCAACCATGTGATGGCAGGGGACGTAAAGCCGTAACAAGTTCGTTTTTTCAATAAGAAATTATAACATCAAAGGCTGCACTGAAATCTAACAATACATCTCCAAATAGGGCTTTTGCGGTGACCGTATTACCACCGCACCGGCAGTCATGAGTCATGACCGCAATAAAATTCCATGTGACCATTGAGTCCCGGTAATCTCCTTTTATGCACTCTGGACATGCGTTGGTAGTACCCAACTCGCTAACAACCATTAGGTCGCTAATGGCCTGGTACTCGGCGATCTATTGTCCCTCTAACCACTCTGACATCAGTGTAAATACAATTGAAAATCACATCAAACACTATCACTATTACTATCAAAACAGTATCATGCTTTTAAAACTCACCGCACAGTTATTGATCAATTTGAAAAAAGTTCAACAACAGGTTGAAACTGAGTGGAAAACATGGTTGTTGTGGATGTTGTTTCAAAGCTTAACACAACGAAATGTACAGTGCTTTCTAAGGCAAAGATTAATTTGGCTTAGTTAGCCTACAATTAGAGTGAATTTGATTTTGAATAGCCTAATAATAAGGATAAAAAATATATATTTTCATAATTAATAGGCTGACACTACCTTAACTACAGAATATCTCACTACCATGTGTTTCCATCTTCTCTCTATCCTTCATTCTTTTCTCGAGCTGCAGAGAGAGGGGCTGACAACAGAAATATGTTTAGTTGTGAAAACGATGTTCCTGAACAGATTTCACTTGGTTTCCCAAATTAAGCACTTGGTAGCTGCAGGAACAGGGTTGGAGAGCCCATGGCATACAAAGTTTGGGGTTGATGGCATACAAAGTTTGGGGTTGATGGCATACAAAGTTTGGGGTTGATGGCATACAAAGTTTGGGGTTGATGGCATACAAAGTTTGGGGTTGATGGCATACAAAGTTTGGGGTTGATGGCATACAAACAGGGGTTGATGGAGTGAAATAACCGGAGGAGCCTATCCGGAATGATTAAAAAATGAACCGCCTGGAAAGGTGCCCCTGTTCCTTCCCACTTGATAATGGGCCATTCTAAATCTAAACTGATTTGACTTAATAGTAAAGACAAGATTACATTGAGAATAGTCTGATGGGTGAAAATATGATCAGTTGAGGAGAGAACGGTGTGTGCAGCCTGAAGCAAGGAACAGAGCGCAAGCTTTTTTTTGTTGTTGTTGAGACTTTCTCAAATCATCAATAGCCTATAGTCAAATCATGCAGCCCATATGTTTTTATTTCTAAGGTTTGTACCATTCACAACTAAAGTTGCCAAATAACTCTAAATCTAACAAATACAGTTGAAGTCGGAAGTTTACATACACCTTAGCCAAATACATTTAAACTCAGTTTTTCACAATTCCTGACATTTAAAACTAGTAAAAATTCCCTGTCTTAGGCCAGTTAGCATCATCACTTTATTTTAAGAATGTGAAATGTCAGAATAATAGTAGAGTGATTTATTTCAGATTTTAGTTCTTTCATCACATTCCCAGTGGGTCAGAAGTTTACATACACTCAATTAGTATTTGGTAGCATTGCCTTTAAATAGTTTAACTTGGGTCAAACATTTTGGGAAGCCTTCCACAAGCTTCCCACAATAAGTTTGGTGAATTTTGGCCCATTCCTCCTGACAGAGATGGTGCAACTGAGTCAGGTTTGTAGACCTCCTTGCTCGCACACGCTTTTTCAGTTCTGCCCACAAATGTTCTATACGATTGAAGTCAGGGCTTTGTGATGGCCACTCCAATACCTTGACTTTGTTGTCCTTAAGCCATTTTACCACAACTTTGGAAGTATGCTTGGGGTCATTGTCCATTTGGAAGACCCAGCTTTAACTTCCTGACTGATATCTTGAGATGTTGCTTCAATATATCCACATAATTTTCCTCCTCATGATGCCATCTATTTTGTGCAGTGCACCAGTCCCTCCTGCAGCAAAGCACCCCCACAACATGATGCTGCCACCACTGTGCTTCATGGTTGGGATGGTGTTCTTCGGCTTGCAAGGCTACCCCTTTTTCCTCCAAACATAACGATGGTCATTATGGCCAAACGGTTCTATTTTTGTTTCATCAGACCAGAGGACATTTCTCCAAAAAGTACCATCTTTGTCCCCATGTGCAGTTGCAAACCGTAGTCTGGCTTTTTTCTGGCGATTTTGGAGCAGTGGCTTCTTCCTTGCGTAGCGGCCTTTCAGGTTATGTCGATATAGAACTCGTTTTACTGTGGATATGGATACTTTCGTACCTGTTTCCTCCAGCATCTTCACAAGGTCCTTTGCTGTTGTTCTGGGATTGATTTGCACTTTTCGCAGCAAAGTACGTTCATTTCTAGGAGACAGAACGCGTCTCCTTCCTGAGTGGTATGACGGCTGCGTGGTCCCATGGTGTTTATACTTGTGTACTATTGTTTGTACAGACGAATGTCGTACCTTCAGGCATTTGGAAATTTCTCCCAAGGATGAACCAGACTTGTGGAGGACTACAATTAGTTTTTCTGAGGTCTTGGCTGATTTCTTTTGATTTTCCCATGATGTCAAGCAAAGAGGCACTGAGTTTGACGGTAGGCCTTGAAATACATCCACAGGTACACCTCCAATTGACTCAAATTATGTCAATTAGCCTATCAGAAGCTTCTAATGCCATGACATCATTTTCTGGAATTTTCCAAGCTGTTTAAAGGCACGGTCAACTTAGTGTATGTAAGCGTCTGACCCACTGGAATTGTGATACAGTGAAATAATCTGTAAACAATTGTTGGAAAAATGACTTGTGTCATGCACAAAGTAGATGTCCTAACCGACTTGCCAAATCTATAGTTTGTTAAGAAGAAATTTGTGGAGTGGTTGGAAAAACAAGTTTTAATGACTCCAAACTAAGTGTATGTAAACTTCCGACTTCAAATGTAGGACCGTTTTGAAATGATCACTTTTGCGTTCAACATAGCCACTTCGCTCCGGAATGGGCAAAATATTTTTTATATTTTTTTCAGCTAAGTTCAATTTGATTCTTCTTACTATAAAGTCATATAATATAAAATTATGGCACAGGACTTATAAGAATATCTTGTCTGCTAAATGGGCAAGCCTGCGGCATGGCACATAGCCAGGTAATATACAGTAGGCCAACTCATATTCTGCTCTTCTGAAATACATTTTCTTCATATCGTTGTTTATTTAGACCTGCCTAAAATAAATAATGGATTTATTCTGATGGTGTATATTAAATAGATTTTATTAAACTTTTTTTATTAGATTCAATGGCGCACATCTGTGGCTTGAATACAGCTTGGAGGCCTGGAGATGCTAAACGTGTTTATTTTAATTAACTGTCAGTTACCGTGAGACCGGCAGTCTTTTGCATGACAATAACCGGATGATAAAATGTAATGACCGCCACAGCCCTCGCTCCAACTACAGTATCTGATTATACATTTATTTTAGCCAATCATCAGTCATCTCAGTCAGTGCATTACAAGTTGAGTGCCCTTTCCTATTTGCATGCTTGTTCTTTTGAAAAATAGCATATTTTTTTTGTTCAAACACAATTTTCTCCATCAGTTTTCGAACAACAGGCAGCAAACTGATTGGGCGGCTGTTAGACCAGCAAAGGGTGCTTTACTATTTTTAGGTATTGGAATTACTTTAGCTTCCTTCCATGTCTGTGGACACTAGGTTTTGGCCTGCCTGTGTCAATTAGAGCCACACAGTCATTGTATTTCCATTTAAGCTCCCACTGCTAGTGCTAACGGATTTAGTTTCCTACTTCTAATTGGTCCTTGTCTCTATTTTGTATTTTCAGTTGACGTGGAGTAGTCTCACCCAGTCCCGCCCCAACAGGTTTAATGACGAGGAGTTCTGGAAGGTAAGTGCCAAATGTACTTGAAACAAACCTAACATCACTGCAGTTTGCAAACCTTCATTCAGAGATTTTCAATGTTTAGATATCAACTGCGTATTATTTTTTATCTCAAATGTGGAAATGTGACTTCTTACTGTTGGTATGTCTTCAGGAGGAAGATGCAATGGCTGATCAGACCCTGAAGGATTTTGAAGGAGCCACATTGCGTTATGCGTCTATCAATCTCAGGTGAGCCCCCCCCCCCCCCCCCTTTCAGGTACAGTGTATTATCATTATATGCTTATATTGTCTGATTCCTTTCACATCCAGCTGTTCACAGTCTGAAGGAAAGGAGAAGATGAACTCACTCATCAATGACCTGGACGCTAAGGTATGTGCTCTCACTCAGACAAATAGATATAACCAATCATTCCACTCCCATCCCACATATACTTTTTTCTCTTTTAACACTCAACATGCTCTTAATCACTCTTTCCCTCTCCTCGTGTCTCTCAAAAGGTTTTTGCTGTGCGGTCTCTGGGCTGGGTGGAGATATCAGAGGAGGAGATGGCTCCAGGGAAGAGCAGTGTGGCTGTCAACAACTGCATCAGACAGCTCTCTTACCACAAACACAACCTGCACGACACGGCTGGGATCTGGGGAGAGGTCAGAGAATGGCTTGTGTGTGGGAATATTACCTGGATACTTTTGGTAGAACAATGTTAAGAGGAATGTTCTGTAATGTGTTTTCACACAGGGAAAAGACATGCTCCTTGTTCTGGAGAATGAGACCTTGAACCTGATTGATCCTTTGGGCCAGACTCTGCTGCACACCCAGCCTATCGTCAGCATCCGAGTGTGGGGAGTGGGCCGGGACAACGGCAGGTCAGTCCCCTGCTACTCTAACTACACTTCACAAAAACCAAAACGCAACTTGTAAAGTGTTGGTCCCAAGTTTCATGAGCTGAAAATAAAGATCCTAAACAGTTTCCATACGCACAAAAAGCTTATTTCGCTCAAACTTTGTGCACAAATTTGTTTACATCCCTGTTAGTGAGCATTTTTCCTTTGCCAAATTAATACCTGACAGATGTGGCATATCAACAAGCTGATTAAACAGTATGGCTGTTACACAGGTGCACCTTGTGCTGGCGTTGTCCAGTTTTGTCACACGACACAATGTCACAGATGTCAAGTTTTGAGGGAGCGTGCAGTGAATGTCCACCAGAGTTGTTGCCAGAGAATTTAATGTTCATTTCTCTACCATAAGCCGCCTCTAATGTTGTTTTTAGACAATTTTTGCAGTACGCCCAACCAGCCTCACATTCGCAGACCATGTGTATGGCGTTGTGTGGGAGAGTGGTTTGCTGATGTTAACGTTGTGAACAGAGAACCCCACCACCACGGGGCAATGTTATGGGCAGTCATAAGCTATGGACCACGAAAACAATTGCATTTTAACGATGGCAATTTGAGATCACAGAGAAACCGTGATGAGATCCTGATGCCCATTGTCGTGCCATTCATCCGCCGCCATCATCTCATGTTTCAGCATGATAATGCACGGCCCCATGTCGTAAGGATCTGTACACAATTCCTGGAAGCTGAAAATGTCCCAGTTCTTCCACCATTGAGCATGTTTGGTATGTTCTGGATCAACGTGTACAACAGTGTGTTCCAGTTCCCGCCAATATCCAGCAACATCGCGCAGCCATTGAAGAGGAGTAGGACAACATTTCACAGGCCACAATCAACAGCCTGATTTAACTCTATGAGAAGATGTGTCGTGCTGCATGAGGCAAATGGTGGTCACACCAGATATTGACAGGTTTGCTGATCCACGCCCCTACCTTTTTTTTAAAGGTTTCTGTGACCATCAGATGCATATCTGTATGTCCAGTCATGTGAAAGCCATAGACTAGGGCCTAATTT